>NW_005187687.1:526427-533010 GCF_000239375.1 Pundamilia nyererei | reverse complement strand
TCATATGTCATCACTATACAGAAAGATTCTGAAATGCACACTGTGAAGACTATTTATCTGTACAGTAAATTCCACGTGTGCATATTTTTGTCTATTTTCTTTGAATAAATCTGAAAATCTGAGGTTCAGTTGAAGTAAGCAGAACTTTATTTTTGATGTGTGAACGGCAGCACTGTGCGAATGTGGGTCAGTTAAAGAGTTGCCATCAGAGGTGACGAGATGAATTAAAATGTAATGTTTCATCCATTGTGTGGAAATGTTGGTGAGTTAACTGAAAATCTGCCATGTCTTTAAATTAACTTTTGAGGTTTTTTCGTAATGTTGAAATAAATATTTAGGAACATTTAACAAAGCCTTTTTATTTTTTGTTGAGTTACTGACATTAAGAATTGTTGTATTATGTGTGGCGGCGGATCCAGATGTAGACTCGTGAAATAAACAGATCTTTATTTTTGAAATCTAGTAAAAAATCCAAACATGAAGACACACGAGAGGAGACGAACCGAGTACCAACAATACAACACGACAAAGAGCACAACAGAGGGAGGATTTAAAAACACAAGACTAATTGGAGATGCGAAAAAAAAGGAAAACAAGTGAAACTCACAAAAGGAGAGACTATCAAAATAAAACAGTAACTAACATCTAACAGAGAAACACAGACACTGGAAACACAGGAGGGCAGGAAATATGAAACTCAGGGAATTAACATCAGCTGTGATGACAAATTATCAATAAAACAACCAAACCAGAGAGGAAAATCATGGAAAACAAAATATAAAACAACAATAAACAAAATATAAACCAGAATATGAAACTAACCAACAAGAAGGAAAAACAACACATAACAATAAACAGAAATAAAATGTTGAACTCAAACCAGAGTCCAAACCTGGCATTATGATAAGTGCAGAATTGAACAGTTCTTTTTTCTGCTGGTAAGATTTGCTGGAAAACTAGATTTGGTTTTAAGATTCGAAGAAATTATTCCTCACAAGGTCATATAATGAAACTAAAGGGGTAAATAATACATGAATGAATGAATAAATAATGCAGTCGCCCAAACAAAGCTATTATTCATAGTGTGGACGTGGATTCAGTAGCCTGAGGGGGAAATTCCTTCAAAGCTTGTTGGTAAGGCACTAATAAAATATCCGACTGACACGCTGGCTTTTTGTGACTTTTGTTTTGTGTCGAATTCGCATCTCGTCTGAAATTCTTCTTTCTTTTGTCTGTCTCGCCATATATAAGTATTTGAGTATCACGCTGGGGGCACCGCTCCTGGATGATATTACAGCAAACTCATCATTTTCTCTGCCTGGGGCTGTGTGCCGTTTATTTTTTCCTGGCTCATCACATCCTTGAGGCCAAAATCCCCCGAGAGGCAGCTTGGCGCCATGTCACTGTGACAGTAATTTTTTGGAACAGGGGCCACAGTGGGGGCTGTGTATCATGGTAGACCCTTATATTCAGCATGAATTCTTGCAGAAGTAATGAATTCATCACATTGACGTTATTCATCCGAGGAAAATTGGTTGATTTAGACACTGTTTCGGAGTCCTTTGCTCTCCTTGACTCCCAGAAGTTCCATTTCCAGCGTTAATATCCGGATTCGGCTGCGACAATGTCACACATCTCATTTCCTATCATTATGTTTGTCTTTGACTTCTAGGTGTCACGTGGCAAACTTCACAAATGGATCATTGTGTTCCCGTTGCACTTTCACACATGCAGACACTGATGTAGATTTCATAAACCTTTGGGTACGTTCAGTGGTGCAGATGAGACACGGCCTGCTCGGCAGGTCCAGTGCTTCACTATTTTTTTTTTTGGAATTTCCATCAATAAACAGTAAATTACTTTCATTAAGCAAGCACTGATTATCATTGTTTTAAGTGGTAATAAATCAGGTTTGTCCACAATTACTGAGTATGTTCTACCACACTGCAAGCACAAACAGATTATTTACCAAGTAACTGAAGCACTGAGGCAGTTACTCCCATGTCAATTTTATGACCCCAGGAAACAGTGTTAGCGTTGACCTTGACCTTGAAAGGTCAAGAAACCATATTGAGTAATATAGCATATGTCAACTGCCCCCTTGCTGTAGAGGCTTGTCCTCTAGCTGCCCCCAACTTTTATGTCCTTAAAACACATCCAAAATCCTTTTATAGCCTTCAAATTAAATATTAACTTACCATATAAAATTAATAATAATCTTAGGGTCCCCCTATATCAAACGTCATCTACCAACAACAGACACATTTAGGTATAAATTATACCTAAAAATTGGCTTTGTTTTCTTAGAAGATATAATAGTACAATAAATAGTTTTGAAGTGTTTTTTCTGGATATTTTGTTGACTCCAATTACATGAAGGTGATTGTCACCTATTTCACTGAAGAGGTATATGCCCCCATCCCCTATTAAAATGTTCTAGATCCATCACTGGCATGGAGAGAGCTAGAGCCGTACAACGCACTTTTATTTTTTTAACGCAATGCCCTACGACGTCACAATGACGCCATAAAGACACAAATCACACGCTGCATGAATATATCTTAAAATCTCAAGTTTTGTCAGCCAATTCTAGTCCAATCATATGGTTAAAGATAATAAAACAGACAATGTTAATGCGCGATGTTTCAGTGTCATAAGTCAAAGGTCAGATGTCAGCATGTTGTATTAAAAACATCATATAAAAAGCTTTAGTATAGCCCTTTCCCTCTCCCTCTTGTATTTATGGCATTTTACATCCCCATGTCAATATAGTTAGGATGCTGTGAAAAATGTAAAAACAGAAGGCTTCCTAACATCTTCGAACTCAGACAATTTATTATTTTAAGACAAATCTGCAATTTGTAGACATAATTTTTCCAGGTTGGTGAAACTGTTTTATATACCTTGCTGAGTTGTTGCCAGGTAACCTAATTAGTTGCAAAATGTCCCAGCAGCTGTTTTTTTTAGCACCACTTACTTTTGCAGCCTTTTGTTGCCCCTGTCTCAACTTCTCTGAGATGATTTGCTTTAATCAAATTCAAAATGAGCTCATATTTTCATGAAATAGTAAAATCATTCTGTATAAACATTTGATATGTTTTCTGTTCTAATATGACTAAAAATATGTGGATTTTCTTTCCATTTTGCACACTATTCTAACTTTTTCAGAATTGGCAGCGTGTTTCTTCTTTCCATATAATTTAAGGTTAAATGCAGTGTTTCAGTCTTTCCTGATGTAAAGTTGTATAATGTGGGACAAAACCGATAGGACTGGGTACAGTGTGTTGAACCAAACTGAATAATAATAAAGTTTTGCTTTATCCATAAAGTTTGAATTCGCTTACTTACAGATATCACCAGAAGCTTCCCTGAAGCCATGCCTGCAGCCCAGCCATCTATGACTTTTCACTGTTTTTGAACAATTTTTTGCACTTAGTGTTTTTTGCACTTAGTGTGCCAAGTAAAACAGTTGCTAATATGAGCTGAGGATCCCAACAGACCCAAACAAAAAGAGTAGGTATCAGTCTTACCTGGCATGATAGAGAGAAAAGTAGCAGAGATGGAAAAAAAGAAAGCCCTATGAACACTGCTCACGTTTGTGCCAGTAGCTTCTACTTCATTTATTCTCATTAGACCCTCCTGAGGAAAATAAAGCAGTCAGTTAATAAGCAACTTCTTTTTTTCAAAAGAAAAAAAGAAAGGAAAAGAAGTAAATACATGTATCAAAAAGTTACCCAAAGTCCAAATGTAGATGAAATTAAAGTGCTAACCTTTGCAAGTTTACCCTTCATAATAACATCTTTCGAGTTAAACAACGTCTCCATCTTATATGCATTTGGACTCGACCTGAAATATACAGACAGATATTTCTGTCTTTGCAATTTAAGACCAGATAAATAACAATACTCATCTACAAACTACAGAGTATGCATAAAAGAAAATCTCTAAAGAGAGAAAAAAGAAAAGAAAAGAAAATCTGCCTGCCCCACATCTAAACTTTGCCGAATAACACCAAATAGAATCATCAAAACTATGCAGGTAAATGTCCTGATGGTGGGACAGAGGTGGGTGTTTGCACTGAGAGAACCTCACCACTCATGAATGTGACGCATTAAGGGGGACATCTGAACTTCAAAGCACGTCATTTTCTGCATCCTGCTTTTTATTAACCAGTTTAGGCCTTTAATGTAGTGTAGCATAACACAATGCACACATGCTCCCCTTCTTTTCTGTCAAGAGGAAGTCATCATAAATAAAGTGGGGACATCGAGCTGTATGACCATGAAATCTTATATCACTAGATATGATTCTCTATGCTATGATTTTCTTCAACTACACATCTGGAATCCTTCTGCCTACAATTTCTACACTTAAACAAATTGCACCCCAGAACATTTAAACTCTTATAAGGCATTTTCCCCCCAAATAGCCGATTCCCAGGAATATCATGTGGAATGGCTCGGTCCAGAAAACAAACAGATGGTATTGAGTGAATTTAAGAAAGATCCATGTAAACACAGTTGCTGTTCTGCTGTTTGGTCTACAGGGATCATTTAAGTTGATTAGGTTGGCGCTAGTGCACAAGTTTGTCATCATAGTTTTTACAAAACAGTTTCTGCACATCGTCCTATTCAAGGTTGCAAAATGTTTCCATGCAGCTTCTGATTTATTTAGAAGCTGTAACACTGTTATTATGCTCATGTCGTGCTTCTTCTGCCAACAACTGCTTTCAGAAGGCTCAAAAGACTCATTTTTTCTCTGCGCTTGCCTGCCAGACAGTCATCTGTCATCCCTTTCAAAGGCTAATCAAGTCTTGATGACAAACTTTGCTTTTAATGCTGGTGGATTTTGCCATTTTGTGTTTGCTTTAAGATCTGCAGACACTGCGAGCTATTTTACGTTGTTGTGTTACACGTGTTCTTTTGGGGTGGTGTCCTCTCTGAGGAATATTTGCCTTGCTAATGGCAGTTAGCTTTGTCTGTCGTTTGGCTTGTGTATTTTGAGTGTTTTGTGCCAGTGAATTACAAACTAATTCAATATAAACCCCAATTTCATGAAGCTGGAGTGCTGTGTAAAATGTAGATGATATAAAACATCAAATGTTTAAACTGAGAAAAAGAAACATTTTAAGTTATTTTAAATTTGATAACTGCAATTTGTCTCAAAAAAGTTGGGATGCTGGGAAAAAAAACGAAAAGTAAGTGGCACAAAAAAGAGACGGCTGCAGAAATGTTTTGTTTGTAATTACATTTATTTGCAAAGGGTTGCCAATCTGCAGAAAACATGTGTCTGCAAATTGTGGAATAATGTTCCTCCGCTTAACATTGCAAAGATTTTGAATATCTCATTATCTGCAAAAGATAATATCGTCAAAAGTTTCAGAGAATCTGCAGAAATCTCTGCCTGCAAGGAATTTATTTAATTTCCTATTGATGTGCTTCAGAACAGGGCATCCCTGCGCATTGCCTCTTTTCACATGGTTACACTAATGCTACAGTCACACAAGAGTGGCTGGGAAACACAGCATGACCAAAACGATTTACAGCGAAATATTTACAATCATCTCGCTGTCTTGTTGACTTTGAAAGGGTCGCTTTGAAGACGGGGAACGGGTGTGCAACAACTTGCAGTTAATTGCTGTCTTCAGCGCAACTTTGGTGCTCCAAGACGCCGTGGTAATGCAATAAAACTGAGCCAGTCTCCTGTCAGTCTGCTACTGGTTTATGATTGAATCGGGTCAAGCTGGCAATCGCGTGAAATCTTTTTCCAATAATACAGTGATTAAATGTGATAAATCATCAAAATATCTGTTGCCATCTACCTACATATCTATTTTCACACTAAAGACATTTTTTTCGACCCTCGATGTTAAATCTTCACAGAAAGACTTCGAGCGTATAGCATTGCTGCAACTTTATCAGGCTTTTTTGTTGGAGCGGATTTAATTTTTTCATTTTCTGTCATAATAAACTTTTTCTACAAGATTTTCTACAAGGTTTCGAAACCTGTCTATTAGGATTTGCTCCCATTAAGTCAAAAGAGATTACTGAGGTCAGACAGTGAAGTGAAGTGATGTTCCAGATGTCTCCAGCTGTGGGTTGAGATTGGGCTTTAAGTGGGCCAGTCAAGCTCTTCAACGCTAGGCTATTTTTTCATTGACCTGCATTTGTGCGAAATCCGAAACTCATCATGTGCTTTTGTTGCTTGATGCTTACTGTCAGAATAAATCAGCACGTTTCTTGTTGACATCAGCTTGGCGCTTTACCCTCTTTCAACATCTGTGTCCACACCCTGCTGCTGTGAAGTCGGGATGAGTGGACTGGACATAGTAGTGTTAGTCTTATGTTACCAATGCAAAACAGGAAGGGATTAGACGGACAAGGAAGGCAGGCCAAACATATTTGATATGTACAATTATTCTGACAACTGTAATTTTTGATAGATAGTTTGAATAAGCGGTTTACTGCTATAAATCAACAGTAGGTGCATGTCTTCTTTGCCTTTTTGCAGTTCCTTTATACCATATTCCTAAAACATTGAGTACAATGTGTGATTTCAGTGTCTCCATGTCTGTATTAGGCGT
>NW_005187687.1:519100-526404 GCF_000239375.1 Pundamilia nyererei | reverse complement strand
GTGGATTGGGGGGTTGTCAGGAGTGTTTTCACAGCACAAAAACGTATGTTGCTGTGTAGAGACAGACTGTCATCTGCAACACAAGGTTAAAGAACAAATGTAGTCCATGCCAGGCAACTCATCTGCTGCCTGTTATCATTGGACTCCTAATTTAGTCAGAGACAGCACAGAGACCCCGGGTGGACCCAGAACCTGCTGGAGAGATTATATTTTTCGTCTGGGCTAAGAACGCCTCAGGGGCCCCCAGAAGTGAATGGAGCTATGACTTTAACAGTTTTTCAGAATTTTTTTTTCTCAGATAAAACTGCATCAACTGTCGTTCAATCAATTATAAGAAAATTATTTTTAAAAACTTTTCCCGTTTTCATCTGTAATTTCACAATAAAAGTCTTGTAAAAGTCTGGTATATTTGTACATTCACAAGTATAATTCTTAAACAAAACAGTTTAATTTCAGTAACATTTACCCAATTCCATATCTTCAAATATGTAATAATTAACAGAAAAAACATGCATAATTGACCATATTTATTTTGACTATATTTACTCTGCCAATTTGTCTCCTAGCAGTTTGTTTTATATAAGCTAGCAAATAATTTACTAAGTAAGGTTTGGGGCCTGGTGCCTTTACTCCATGAAAGCAGTAAGAGAAGAAAAGATGAGAACAAACGAAGGATATTACATAAATTCAAGGTGTAGAAAGAACAGAAAAAAGTGTGAGACCGAGGGGGAGAAGAGCATAAAGGCGTAAAAGGACAGAGGTGAGAAAACATGTTTGTGTTTATGAAGGATTTAAACTTTAACCAAAAAAAAACCACACAAAAAAACCACACAAAAAAAACCACATCCACTGCAGTGAATTTGATTGATATTTTAAATTTAAATACTGAGCTCTGGATCATTCACGGCAGTGTCAAATCTCTACACAGGGAAGTTGTTCATTTCCTCCTCTCCATCATTTTTATTCATGAGTCAGTCTAACAGAATAAGATGAGGAAGTGGTAGTCTTTCAACCAAAAGGTCCAAAGTTAACTTCACAGTGACATGATAGGTCACAACAAACAAAAATATATATTTTTGTATTTTTCCAGATACTAATTGGATGACACTAATCTTTTATGGAAGACATGGATATGAACTGTGACTTATCAGTAGAGATATGAAACTCCAAGTCGTTCATTCTGGCTTGAACTGATCTAGCAGATCTCTCTGAGTATGCAGTATCCTTCATCCGTGTGAAACACAAACTGTGCAACGCATGTTGTACAAACAACACGAGTTGGCTGAAAAGGGGGCGGATAGTCTTTTATTAACATTCAGAGGCTGAAAATGTAGGCTGACACGCTCCAGTGAGTTTCACACCGCACATATTGAAAGCGCAGCATTGAGATGTCATTTAGCTGCTGCCAAGTGAAACATCGATACAGAGGAACAAAGCTCAGATTGTTTCCACACATACATCAGTCGCTGTAGTCAATATGACTTTACACAGATATGAAAACTGAAGGGAAAATTAGCATAAGAAGTAAACATTCTTCACAGAGTAAATTATAGGTCTGTTAAGGATTAAGATTTTCAGAAGGGGGAGAGAAGATTGCATGGCATTTTAAGATAAGGAGGTACATAGTATGGTGTGTTTTAGCTTCTGTCGTACCGACTGTTCCCAGTGCAGTGTTGCATGAATTGCCATCATGGGACAGGGTGTTATTCTTCATCAAGAAGCTGGCTTGGATCTGCTCTTATGGAGGCTACCACAGAGACTCATTATCACAGCATCAGAGCAGCATGTCCCACATTCTTTATTTGTGATCCTCACCCTCCCACTCTTCTCGTTGTAGACACCAGGATTCTCAGTGAATATTTTGGGGTTTGGGTTTTATTATTTTAGTAGTGTGTCACTTTTATTTCTGGTGATTTTAGCACTGAGTATTTGATTCCTGTTTCTGCTTTATTGATATTCTAGTGCTGAGTTTCACTTTTGTAATCATGTCTTGTGGTTTGTGTCAAGTTTTATTAAAAGCAGCAGCTTTAGTTGTTTTAGCATTGCTCTGTTTCTCTCTCTGTCTTGTATTTTTGTAGCTGCAGAGTTATGAGTGGGTTTTTCCCCCCGTTTTTTAAGATATGTGTGTGCAAATACAGCTGGTCACTGTGTGTTGAGTGCTGGGGATATCGGAGGTGATATCTGCTCTTCCCATCTGAGTTTTTTTTATTTGTCTTTTTCACCTCTTCATCTTTGTTATTCTCTGTTTTGTGTCTTTGAGTCTTTATGTTGTCCTTCCATGTTGGTATGGTTCAGCAGGTGTGGAATCTCTATCTACTGACTATTCAATTCACCGGAAAATAGAGTCACCATTCCTGGAAGATCTCTGGATAGTAGGAGGGCTACAGTTTCACCAATACTCTCAAGACATTCCGAAGCATCACTGGTAAATACCAGAAAAATCTATAAAATCTAAACACACCCATCATTGTTAAAATATTGTATATGTAATTAATGTCTTTAGTACATGTTGCTAAGTAGAGTAGATAATTATGAAATGAAATGGAAGAGCATAGAGCACGTACCAGGGAGAAACTACTAAACTAAACTAATAACAGACCTTTATTAAAGCACAAGCATTAATAATTTTCAATACCTATCTGTCAATGAGATCCTTGATAAATCACTATGTCAATAAAATAACAGAAATATTAAATATTAATATTAACCATCCAAAATTCTAACATATAAAGCATCAAATCCTTTTGCATTTGGGATTATTACCTAATAGTTAATAAAATTAATATCGAAGCATTAAAAATCTGCTTTTTGTCAGTATTTAATTAACAGATTAATCACTGCAGTTTCACAGTGCCAGTCCAATTTATGTATTGTTTTGTTTTAAAGTGTTGGCTCATGTGCATGTTTGTAGGAAGTTTGGTATACAGTATGTTTTTAGTTTATCTGGTTTAACGTAAGATAATTTTTTAAAGATAAATAAATCAGATCCAATTGATTTTTTTTTTAAAAATTAACGTATGAAAGAAGTTTTAAATCAAAGCTTTTCTTCAATGGTGAGCAGATTCGAGGTGAAGAGTCCCTTATCCTGCTGCAGTACTGAACAAGTGTGCACCAGGGAACTGAATAAAACCAGAATAACTCCGATCATGAAACGAATATCGTGTCAAGATGTTGCATTCACAAAGGCATTAAAGCTGGAAATTAATGAGAGGTTTCAAAGTGAAAATGTCTGTGCCAATGTGTCCCACAGATTCTCCCGAGCTTTTGACCCGTGACATTTTAAATAGGATACATTAGCAGAATTAATCATCCATGATGCAGTGAGCTGAAGAGAGACCCAAGAGATCCTGATAAAATGCCAGTCTGCTGCATGGAAGTATCTGTTTTTCTGTTTGCTCCAAGTGGAAGAGTCTAAGTATCTCTAAGTATCTAAGAGGAGAGTTGGGCGTGGGGTCATCAAATGGATTGGTGCTGCAGCTGCAGTGATGCGGATGCTGTACCAGTCTGTTGTAATGAAAAGAGAGCTGAGCCTAAAAGCAAAGCTGTAAATTTGCCAGTTGATTTACTTCCCTACCCTCACCTATGGTCACAAGCTGTGGGTAGTGACCAGAAAGACAAAATTGCTAATACAAGCGGTGGACATGAGCATTCACCAAAGGGTGGCTGGCCTCTCCCTCAGAGACAGGGTGAGGAGTTATAACTCTTGGTATAAAGCTTGGTATACAGTATGTTTGTAGTTTTACTCAGTGTGTTTCTGCTTTAATGTTAAGAGTGCCGCGGGGCTGCCCGTGTTCGTGTGCAGTGGCGGTCCTAGCCTGTTTGGCGCCCTAGGCGAACACTCCCTCTGGCTATCTATCTATCATGAACACCAGGCCCAAATGAATTACACGCTGAGCAGGAGGGATGATGGTGGTTTGTACTGTCAGTCAAGAAGAACAAAATTCAAGTATAACAGATGTTCATCTATAATACTGGTTACACGCTCTGCATGTGGTAATCATCTATATATTGTCGTGTCACCTGTCTATTTTTCTATCTGTCGCCTCCATCATCACCACATTACAATTTAGCATTCAACTTTTATCCAAAGTATACTTTTGATTCAGTTATCACTTAGCGTGCAGTCATTTCAAGTAAACATTATTTGTGTTATAGTTACATGATGAAAACAATTGGGATCATTTTAACCCCAGTATAAAAGAGCTGAAATTAACACACAACCAGCCACCCAGCGTGTCCTGGGTCTGCCCTGGGGCCTCTCTTACATGCTCAGCTCTCTCTTCACCACAACAAACTGGTACAGTGTCTACATCACTGCACCAATCCATCTGTAAGTCTCCTGCTGCACTCTCCCGTCCCTTGTGAACAAATCCAGAGATATATATCTATACACCTCTTTTTGGGGCAGCAATCCTTCACACCCCAGAGTGGGCATTGCACTCCTTTCTGGTTGAGAACGATAGCTGCAGACTTGGAGTGTCAATCACTTCACATTCAGCTGCAAACTTCCACAGTGCAATTGGGACATCACTGACTGATGCTGCTATCCTGTATATATCTTACTTACTATTGTTTGAATACTTGCGATTGTTTTATTGTACTTTTTATATTTTACATTTATATTTATTATTGAAACTTGCACCAAGGGAGTGGCACTCCAATTTCGTTGTACTCTGTACAATGACAATAAAGGCTATTCTATTCTATTCTATTCTATTCTATTCTATTCTATTCTATTCTATTCTAAAAGAATCACATCATCTTCAAACAGCAGAGATGAGATCACCAAACCCAACACCCTCTTCCCTCCAGCCTTTGGCTGTGCTGCCAAATTCTGTCAAAAAGTATTGTGAACAAAATCAGTGACAAAGAGCAGCGCTGGTGGAGCTCAGTATCCACCAGGAATGTGTGCAACTTATTCCTGGCAATGGGAAACAGGCTCTTACTATGGCTGCACATGGACTGGAAACAACACACACACACACACGCACACACCATGCGGTTATAGCACGCAGTTTCCCTCATGCTTTGCTAGGGACAAGCTGGCATCATACCGGAGAAATAAGTAGCTGCCGTTTCCTTCCTGTCTGCCTTCCAGGACCTTTTTCAAATTCATTTTCTTGCCGAGTCTTGAACAGCCACATCAGCAGGTGAAAGTTTCCGTCACTCATTGTTGTTCAGATTAGCGCTGTGTAGCACCATCAGTTTTCCTTTTCATGTGTTGCATGACCACAGCATGTATCAGTCTCAGGTAGATATAACAATGTCTTGCATATCCTTACCCCCTATTGAAATTGTATGAGACTTTCAATTAGGCTGATTGGCAAATATTAAGTGAACAAAAAGTTCACATGTTTGAAAATGTAAAGGCGAATTTGCAGATTTTGACTGCGACCCTAAAACATTTGTATTTTTAAAAAGCACTAATGTAGTGACATCGTTAGGTCATAAAAAATTGTAATGATAAAAGAAAATGCTGTGCGATGTAACAAAAAACACACCTCTGGGATCTACATGGACCACAGTCAGTGGCACGAGGAATAAGCATGTGAAACACAGACCCACACCCTTCACATCCTAGCAGCCAAAATCTTGGGTGGGCGAGACCATGATAGTGTTAATATTTGGTTCACGCTCATTTCTGCCTCATCATGATCTAATTGGTGCTGCTCAGGTGGGTCTCTGCACTTGCATCTCTGCCATTATTACAGGAATCAATGCACATGAAATGAGAACCCCAAAGACCAATGCACATTTGTCTTGACAGGATCTCATTTCGTTCCAAAGAAACAGGTTAATTTAACTCAGCTAAGTTGTCTTTCAGCACAGGGACAAAGGGGGGAAGTCAGCAGGGAACCACCAGAAAGGAGAAGACAAGTACGTACTGCTGCAGCTGAGTATTTTAGCAGAGTTGTTATCAAACTTGAACTGAATCCTTACTCGTGTTTCCTTTATAATCTATAGGCGATTCATAGTGTTTTTCGTTCCATAAAGCATTGTCTGTTGGTGAGTGGGTGGGCAGGAGAGTGTGAATCAGAGAAGCTTAGGTTTGTAATAAATCCTTCCTTTGCAGGCGCCTCAAGTCCAGCCAAGGCACGCACCAGAGGAAAACACCACAAAGAAAAACGGCTTTAGCCACAGGGCCTAATGAACTAATGAGAGGTTGGCATGCTAGCTGGACTGAAGCTGGGAACACCCCATTCCCAGAGAACAAGCCAGGAACCAAAGGATGCCCCCTGCTTCACCTGAGAGCAAAGAGATCAGGAGAAAAAGTAAGAGAAGGGAGAGAGGAGGCAGAGCGATCAGCCCTGCAGGACCATGATGGTTTCATCTGTTTGTTTGTTTTTAGTGATTTTTATTTATTTATTTATGTTTTAATTGTTTCAGCTACGATGAGCTGGCCCTGCTTCTGTTTTTGTTTAATTGAGTTGTCCACACCCTGGAACAAAGGCTAATTTAGTGCAGAGGACCACATGAAATGAATGGTTTCTAAAAATGCCTGAAGGCTCTTCAGCAGGCTGAATATTAGCAGATGTTTTGAAACCTACTATTTATTCACCACTCCAAACCCCTGCTTAGTACTTTATGACTATTCGGATAAACATTAAAAGTCTGGATTAACAATCACCTGGTTATTCTTTTACCTGTAATTAACAAATAACTGCATGAATTCAATATTTATAAGATGTGCCTTACTTTCTTAACTCTCCAAAACCTTCCTCCAGCTATATACATATTGAAACTTTTAAATTTGTGTCTCTCATCCTGCACTGTCAAACGAGGAAAATGACACACAGACCTCCGTGCTCCAGAAAATAATCTCCAGTTTTGAAGGTTTCAACTATAACACATTAAAAAGAAACAGAAGCTGTAAATTAAAACCAAAGATGTACAACTGAAGTTTACAAAAAAACAATTAATAGGTTTAATTTTTCTTGCCTTTAATCATCATTTGTGTCCCATTTGCTGTTAACAGATGCTGCCTTGTTGTATAACTATAATATTAAGTACTCTGGCATTTTTGTTTGCCCGATATAGTTTAGAGGAAATGTACATTGTCTCTGGATTGCATCTTCATCAATTCTGACATTACTAAAATGCCAAAACCCTAAAAGAAAAAAGCCACTGCTGCTACCTTTGATTGAAAACAGAGACCACGTGCTTCAGCATAACCACGGAAACCATTAAATATTTTCACTAGGGAAGAGTGATGTTAAGCAATGCGAGAGTAAATCAGTGTTGCCAACTTAGCGACTTTGTCGCTATATTTAGCGAGTTTTCAGACCCCTTAACGACTTTTTTTT
>NW_005187687.1:517335-518495 GCF_000239375.1 Pundamilia nyererei | reverse complement strand
TTAAACATGCAGCTGTATGTAATGAGAAATGGACTTCATTGAGTAAGCAGGTTGTAGTTCTGGTCATCGATCATTTAGATCAGCGGCCCCCATGAGTCATTTTGTACCGGGCTGCGAGAGTTGAGACTCGGGTGCGAAATGTATGGTTTTCAGTTTTTTTTCATCGGTTTTTAGCGGGGGGTTCGTTAACTTGGTTTTCCTGGGTCTTTTCACGTGTGTTATGAATAAATCTTTTTTCGGTATTGGTACTAGTTTTATTTTGTTGTATTTATCCGCGACGCCTTAAAGGCCGGTCCGTGTAAATATTGTCAGGAACAAACCGGTCCGTGGCGCAAAAAAGGACCGCTGATTTAGACCATTTTTAATCTTTGCTGTCAAAATATTTGTAAAACTTAAACTTTTTTTTTTAAAAAGCGGTTTTTAATACATCTATGAAAAAGGGTTTCTTGGTGCTTATGCAGTGCCTTAACAAATTAAAATAATATTCATTGATGGTTGTGTTTGCGATGTATGGCTTCGTCTGTTGCTCCTCATGCCTGTTTACAGTAATAATAATTCTCACTGTAATTTCAACCTCCCGTGCAACTGAAGAAAACACCACCAATAAGAAAAACTCTGCAAAAGTACACAAAATACAACGGAAATAAGAAAAAAAGAAAACAGAAATAGGAAAAAATTTATTTCCAAAAGAACAAGGGAAGTGTTCCTGGGGAGACAATATCCCGACGGACCAGTTGCAGAAAAAACAACTGTTTTGGGGTGGTGTTCCTGTTTTATCAGGGTTTTTAGGCTAATAGTTTTTAGGCGTGTTAACCTAATAGTTAGGTTAACACGCTCACCTCATTTTTTCTTTTCTCACAAAACCGATAGATCCTCCACTTCTTTTAAGTGTCTCCCAGCGCAATTCTTAGCATATTTTGGTTCCTGCAACTGGTCCGTCGGGTTATTGGCTGTGTCCCAGCGCACTACGCGTACCACGTACGGTGCGTACTATAAGTACGAGAAGTGCGGAAGTGAGAGGCTTGTGAAATGGGACGGTATACGCTTCGTCGCGCTGTTCAGGTTGCCTAGCAACCATGATACTAACCACTGGAAACGTGTCATACAGCTTTGTTTGACAGAAATGAAGGAGAAAATCTTTTGTTTTTATTATATATATA
>NW_005187687.1:495694-510858 GCF_000239375.1 Pundamilia nyererei | reverse complement strand
AGTGTCCACATCACGTATGTTCTGGAGATCTAACTGACAGGATGGTGACTAAAGTTATAGACACAAGTTGGTCAAAGGTGACTGGCAAGTCTTTTGCAACCAACTCACATTTTGTCAGCTTTATCAGGTCATGAAGGAAAGCACCATGAGGTGCTTTTTCCTCCCACTTGGTCTTTTAGCCAGTATCACAGTAAACACACTTTTAAAATTGTTAACAAATTCAGCATATGATGCCACATCATTTGGATTAATGACCATCTGTGCCAATTTAGTCAAATCTGTGGCTTTTTACAACCCATGGGCGAACTGGTTCTCCATCCGCTCCAGTAGAGCGGATGGAGGAGATGGAGCAGAGGTGTGAGGGGCAGATGCAGATGTAAGGGTTGGGTTTGTGCACACGTGAATTGCATCATTCCACCAAATTCTCCTATGTTTTGGAGCAGGATGTCTCGATTCAAAGTAACGTGATAAAAGACATCTTCTTGTTCATTCAGCTCTTCTCCTAGGGATGTGATTGTGTCCTGAGGTGATGGCTCCATGGTGGTCAGATCGGTCTGTTATAAGACCAACAGAATGATAGACCCACACAGAACACTGTGAAAAAGATTATTCACAAATTATTAGAGACAGAGGAAGTTGCTGTGAATTATAGAGAAGATGGTAGAGATAATGCTGGGGGTATGTGGGCGCACAAACACACACCATCACCAAGAAAGCATGAGGACTTCTGCACAGAAACACAGACTGAAATCTAAAACAGAAACTAATGCAGATAAGTAAAACGCTACCAGGAGTGTGAGACGTTACCAGTGAATTAATCAGCAGATCTTGTCACAAGTTGAATGGTGGCAATGCCAGGAGCCTCCTCTCTAAACAAACAAAAACACACAGAGAATTAGTTATTATCCAAGCCCACGTTTAAGTTTGTGTGACTCATGTGATGTATTTCTCTGATGTATAGACAGTAGAACAGCACAGAGAGATGCCAGCATAGAGAGAGAGAAAAACACAAAAAAACCTTTTGCGTCATGCGAGAACATCAAGCTCTTGGTTATAATCTTATTAAATGATCTCAGATGAAAGATGGCACCAAATTAGTGGTTAAGAAGGGAGGTGATATTTCTAAAGTGAAAATATGCATATCATCATTTTCATTTGCATATGAAAAAATGCAAAATGTGAAGTATATGTAGTTCAGTTACGATATGTGATGTGTCTACAACTGACTGATTGTGTAACTGTGGCACAAATACATTTCTCTCTAGTAAAATTACAGAACAAACACCATCTCCTATAACACACAAATACTGTATTCATTGCTTGTATTCATCAGAAATATTAATGTCATAAAAACTAACTTAATTTTTCCATTAAACGTGTAATTTTCAGTGCAGACAGACACGAACAGACTACCGGGCGACAAGACGAACATTATAAAATGATCCAAAAATGAGCAAGAAGTAATTCAATCAAATGAATTACATTTCTGAGCGAAGAAAAATATTAAAAAATACGTTTTTAAATAGTTTTAAAATGCAGGTAGAAATTAATGAACTGGGTTCATGTGTTTGCTTTACTGATTTACTTGTGCTGTAATGTTATTAGTAGTAGTAGTATTGTTATTATAACATAACTTCAGAGAAACGTGTTTTCACATGAATAGAGCAAAAAAATGTTTCCCATCAATGTGCATCATATGTAGTGGCTTAATTACTAGCAAAACCTCATGATTGATGTTACTCCAGTAAAAAAAAATTTTTTTGTTTCATATTCTTAAACAAGCAAGTTACTGTGATTATGTTGTTAATAGCTTTTCCAATAATTTAACAGAGGTCTGCAACAATTTGTAGTGTGTGCAGTTCACTCAGTCAAAATTAATTAAATATAAAATGGGAGAAGTTTTTATTTTGCCTTTTTTCGGGCTTTTTAATTTTTTTTGTCTATTAAAATCTTAAATAACTTAAATTTCAAAATTGATTTCCTGAAACAAACTTAAATACTGAATACTCTTTGTGACTGAATGAACGAGTGGGTTGATGAAGGACGAGGAAGAGCGCTCCCTTTTCTGATCTCTCGCGTTCATAGATGTTGATTAACGCAGCGCTTCTCGCAACAGAAAGCAGAAAACCGTCTCCCGTTCCAGCTGTTTACAATCTCCTGCTGAATACATATAAGGCGACAACATAAGCCCTTTCCCCTTTCCCGCGCTTCAGCGGGTGTGTATTTGTCATTCCAAGCAAAATCCACTGCAGATGGTGGTGAGGACTGAGTTCTGCTGAAAGTTAGTTTGGTAGATTTTTTTTCTCTGTATGTTGATTCCATATCGATGGCAGGGGTCTTTTATTATGCCTCCATGCTCCTTAGTGCCTCTCAGCGTTTGACTGTGTGAGAAAAAAAGTGTTTTATTGGGAGGTTGTTTAAGAATTTCTCCCAGTTTTGTGCCAAATGCTGAAAGTGATTTCATGACTTGATATGTTGAACTAATGGGGAAAACTGAAAATGTATAAATAACAGCAAAAACAATGGAATTACCAGTAATTTGTGGTGAGCGTTAACAGCCAGCAGCATAACATAACCTGCACTACTTCTTACTTTCTAAATGATCTACAGTGCTTTCACTGAGTATTGTGCCATGAGCTGCACGTGACTGTTGTTCCAGCTCACGTTACTTCTGCGAGGGTGAAATAACAGCTCCGTCTTGTGAATTTGATGATAAATGAACACGTACCGTCTGAACTATATCAAATTGTGTTTTCTGAGAAATCAGCGAGAAAACAAAGATGTTACCGAGTGCACCCCCAGGCTCTTCAGTGAGACCGAGAGAAAAGCATGAGAATAAGAACAGCAGCTGTTCAACCCTGTCATCTCATGAGGAACATCCAGAGAAAAGTGCCAACGCTGTGCCAACTCATTTCAGCTTTATTGAGTATTCCCGTCCCTCAGCGTCATACAGAGAACACTCAGCACAGCACATAAAATATCTTCACTTCCAAAATTTTTCCTCGAAGTCTGAAACTCCAGTGGCTCCTCGTGAGTATAGATGCACAGCACACAGACATACACAAAACAGATTTCACCACCTCTGAAACTCACTTCCAGGAATATTTAGTTGCTATTATTCAGCAAGAAACCATCTTTGTGTCACAGACTGTTGTCTCTTAATCGCAATAAGCTCTTTGATCTTGACATCATTGAACTATCAATCAACATTTAAACATCTTGATGGGACCACAGCAGCTGTGATGCCAGTGATGCCCTCCAAACACCAGAGTTGAGGCCAGAAAAGTACAACGTATGCCACTGGATGATGAGACCAACTGCCTGCTTTCTGTACCAAGACACAGTCTCATCACACAAAAGGAAAAACAAAGCACAGCCACTGAAAAGACAAAACTAAAGGCAAAAACTGGTTATTTGGACCTGAAAAGAGATAAATAAGCACAATGTCTCTCTAGTTTGAGCCAGAATTTAAAAAAAACTTAATCAAGGAGAGACTCACTGTGAACAAAGTGAAAAGGGCAGACATGAAAAGATCGATCTCACCCTGTCACCCTCGCTGCTGTCCCGCAGCCTCAGTGACTCCAGATCCATCACTCTTACACCTGTGGGAACAAAATGCTTTAAAGGCTGGTGCTTCAACAGATCAAAGACTAACCCCCATCAGTCTGGCGATAAAGCAAGCAGATCCACCAGTGATGCCATCTCCACTGCCCTCCATATTGCTCTTAGTCACCTGGAATGCCTTAGATTTGCTGTAAGACTGCTCCTTGGCAACTATACCTCGACTTTTAATACCATCATCCCTGACATTGTAGTGAATAAGCTGGGTCGCTTCTCCCTTTTTCCATATACGGACGTGACTGTACTCCCACCCACCCCACCAATGCAATAATAAAATGTGTATACAGTATGTCCCCATCCCCACCTTTAAATTCCTGGGAACTCATATCTCTGAGGAGCTTTCATGGTCAGCTAACAGAACATCTGTGATGGAGGAAGCTCTTAAGGGTTCGACAGATTAGTTAACTGGAGGAGAGGCTACTGGTGAGCTTCTGCCACTCTATGGTTGGGAGTGTGTAGTCATTTGAGATCACTGTGTGGTACGTCGGCTGTAGTGTAGCCGACAAGCAAACACTGCAAATGGTGTTAAGGTCAGCTTAAAAAAGGACTATAGGATGTCCTTTAACCTCTCTGTATGGGAGTGCTAGCTCTCACCAGAGCAAAAAGAATCTGAGACCGCCTCATCCTGGCCACCACTCGTTCAGCCATACCGCCCTCAAGAAGGAAGTGCAGAAGCATCAAAAGTAGCCCATATGGAAAAGATATATCTTATAGAGTTTGTATCTGTCTTGTGTGAAACTTGTATGAAAAGCATATAAGAGTGAAAACAGATATAAGATCCCTTGAAAAATTATATAATGAAACTTGTATGTTTTGGATACTTACTAAAACAATGTATGAAAGTAATGAGAAAGTGGCCACTTTCATGAGTAATCACATATAAGTTTTTACTATTTCTTTTCCATATGGGAGAACAAGTTGATTAAGAAATAGCTTCTCCACATGGGCGGTAAGGACACTAAATACACACTCCTAACACTGATAACACACAGTGTTACTTTATGCTGGAGTCAGCCCAAGGATCTTTTGCACATCTTCAGCTCATTCAAAATGCTGCTGCCCACCTCTTGACTGATACCCGCAGGCACAAACATATAACACCTATCCTGTCCTCTCTTCAATGGTTTCCTGTTCATGACAGAATCTATTTCAAATTCCTAACGCTGGTTTATAAATGCCTAAATGGTCTTGGTCCTGCATACCTTTCCAAGCCTTATATTCCTTCGCAGGCCCTTAGATCAGCCGACCAGCTGCTTTTGGTTGTCCCGAAATCTAGGCTAAAACATAGAGGAGAACGAGCGTTTTCAATTATGGCTCCCAAACTTTGGAATACGCTGCCTTTCAATATTACATAGGCATCTTTGTTTCCTGTTTTTAAGTCACTTTTGAAAACACACCTTTTTTCTATAGACTGGTGTGAGTTGATATGTTTATTATGTGTTTATGTGAGTGTCAGTGTTTTTGTCTTACCCCTTTGTTTCTGTACAGCACTTTGGGCAAACTTTCTGTTTTTAAATGTGCTATATAAAGGAATTGGATTTGGATTTGGACAGTATAACTCTCGGATCCAATAATTTGGTTGTGTGTGATTTAAGCAACATGCCTGTTTACTTGTGTTTGTTACTTTTTGATGTCTGCTTTCATGACTTTTCTGTTACATGTCTGTGTTTCATTGTGTTTTTTTCAGTATTAATGCACCTTCAGATGTAGCATCTTATCTTATTTTGTCTTATAACCTGGTCAGCAGGTGAGGCTAAAGCAGTAATGCACCTCCTCTGTGAATTTAGCTGTGGGGAGCAATTATGAAATTCAGTTCTGTAATACATTTTATATACGTTTTTATATATTTTATAAATTTTATATATTTAACACGAGAGGCATTTGAACAGGTATC
This sequence comes from Pundamilia nyererei, assembly GCF_000239375.1. Lineage (NCBI taxonomy): Eukaryota > Metazoa > Chordata > Actinopteri > Cichliformes > Cichlidae > Pundamilia > Pundamilia nyererei. Next base: position 505,343 of record NW_005187687.1, on the reverse strand, counting down.
GAGGTCTCGAGTTAAAACTAAGTGGGGGAAAGCTGCATGATGGGGTGGGGTTAATTTGCAGCCGTAAACAAGGCAAAGGTGGCAAGAGGTGGATGAATATGTTATTTTCTGGGGAGGCTCTTAACCTACATTCCAATAAAGCCAACCCACTGAGAGAGAGAGAGATCCACTGAGCTCCTGGAAGTCCACAGTGTTATCGGGATGTATTTAAGCACCATCTCAGTTTAACTTTGCACGGTACATGCTTAACTCGATAGTAATCCTACATTTTGAGGGTTGTTTTTTTTCTGAATTCCACATGTCGGACATGCTCTGAGACACTGGTCGGACTCGGACTTCACTCCTGTAGGCCTATTTTATTTGGCGACCTGCAGGTTATTTTATTTGGTCTGAGCATCGCCGCCGGAGCGCAGCGGGAGCAGGACAGCCTCACAGCCTCAGGATGAATGTACCTGCCGTCATGTTGCTCATCCACTTGACCCACATTCATTTGAAAGGTAAAGACACTTTAATGCATTCAATAGGTTATTTCAATTATTCTTCGTACTTTAAACAGATTTAATTTTTTTTTATTTTTTGTTCATGTGCCAGCATGTTTGATGGACACGAATATCGAGAAACACGAAGGGGCAAAAAAATCTGCGCAGCATTATTTACACTGTTAACTGCAGGATTGAAACCATGCGCTCCCCTTTCAAAGAGTCTCGTCTGTCCTGCAGTGATCTGAGACGGACTGAGGTGTTATTCCTGCCGCAGAGGGTGGAAAAGTCTCAAAAACACTGCGAGTGCTCATTTCAGCGTGGGCAGAATGATCTGAGAGAAACAAAACGAACACAGACCCTAAAATTCAGGATGCGATACGGACGCTCTGATAGGCTTGAATTTGCATTGCCGAGAATTTGTGTAAGCGCTAAATTGCTCAACGGGACGAAACTGTATCAACCATTATGACGAATTAAAGTATGAATGATATTATTTTACGTTTTTCTGATTTTTTTCATCCACTGCAACATGAATGAACATTTCCTCCACAACTTGCCACCCTGAGACTCATCTCATCTCCCACAGCATTAGAAAAGTTTGACTGTGTGATGTTGTCTATAAGCGCCCAATTAACTGTTAAGAAAATCCCCACGTCCTAATATGAAGATCAATAAATTATATGTGTTTAATACTGTAGGCTTTGTTTTTTTAAAACAAAAGGGGGACATTAATAATGAGCAGTGCTAACATCATGACGGAGGCATGTGTGAGTCAGGCGGCAAACAAGAGACCACACAACATTCACACTTCAGGAAATTATCAGCTGCATCACTTACAAGAGTTTATTTAATACATGTTTACAGAACGGACCCCATTTTTTACATTTTAATTCAGTGTCCAGGACGCTCTTGAGTTTACTGATTTAATCTATGAGTCATGGATCAACAAGCAGCTGACAGCACAGGTTGCGCCAGTCCTTCCCTCTTTCTGGTCAGGCATATTTTCTGTGTTCAGCTCACCTGCACTACAGATGTTTCCAGTTGTGCAGCCAGGGAGGTTCAACTGCAGAAAATACAGTGAAGCAAGAGCAATAATTCAGCCAGTAGTGAAACCCATTACTGTTTTTACAATTCAGTGTTTTGGGCTAATTTAGGTTTTGAAGTTACAGTGATGTGAATCAGAGGCTCCTCAGCTTATCCCAAAATCATGCTTATTTTTAAAATTTGGAGAAAAAAAATCTGCAAATTGAAGAAGTTTTGATTTTATTAATATATTTAATATATTTACAGATATGCATAAAATCATCATTTGAGTATGTATTGGCGTTGATCACCTGATATTTGACCCGTTGGTGACTGAATAGAAACACTCGAGGTGAACAGGCAGCACAGAGGCAGACATGATGTCACTTTGTGTTCTTTCTCCACTGCTCTCTTTATGTGTGAATGTTCCCTCTGCCTCAGACAAAGGTGTGAAATTAAGTCTATCTTTATGGTTACTGGAAGACTCTCGAGACACCGGTATACTGTTTTCTTCCATGACTGCCTGAGTTCTCTCAAATGTGGTCATATTTCAAGTAAAGCAGGCTGTATATGTTCATTATACACAAAAACAGAACAGAGTGTTGATCCTTTGATGGAAGTGGCCTGTAATTCATCCAACAAACAACTCAGTCACCAACAATTTGAACATGAATTAAAACATGATGCATGCAGTGCGGGATTATACTAAACTCCACAAATTTTGCACGAGTAAGTTCTGGCTTTAAAATCAAAGAGTGAGATCACAAACTTAAAAGAATCGTGCTGTGAAAATAACATTTCCATCATCCTGATTTCATCTTTTTTTTTATATTTCTTGCACTTGGGTTTTTCAGATTATCAAACAAATTTTAATATTGGACAAAAACATGCAGTGCAAATATGAAATGCAGTGTTCAAATGCTGATTTTATTTATTAAGGGGAAAAAGTCGACCTGACCGTGTGTGAAAAAGTCATTACAAGGCATTACGTAAAAAGAATATGATACCAACAATCAAACATGGTGGTGGTATACCACTATAGTGTGACGGTCTGGGGTTGCTTTGCTGCTGGAAGACTTGTTGTAATTGATGGAACCACGAATTCGTCTCTCCAGCAGAAAACCCTGAACAAGAGTGTCCAGAAGCTCGAGAGCACTTGGGTTTTACAGCTGTTTCACGGAGTTGTTCTGACCCTTGAGCCATATTTTGTGCCCATGAGAGGGTTTTCTTTCACAGTCATAGACATAACAGCAGCAACAGTTTATACCAGGGGTGTCAAATGTACAGCCCGTGGGCAGGATGTGGTGTCCAATACAATTATATCCACCCCACTAGATAATTTTATGTGTCAGTTATTATTGGCCCGTTAGTAAGTGGGAGACTAACTTTAAACCCTGCTGAAAATCCTTGCAGGCAGGGATGGGACTGGCACACCATTCAGCCAATCAATCGGCCATTGTGTGAAGGAAGGAACGGGGCAGACGTTCCAAGACAGCAAGTGTAGTGCTGCAGGTCAAGTACACAGAGAGATGGCAGAACTGCCAAAACCTTTTTTATCTGTAATGTCCTTACTCGTATTGGTAAATAGACTAGTGGACAGGACAAAGGGGTTATATATGAAATATAATGTTTGCAAGTATCTTAAGGACCTCATCATTTTACCTACATAACCAATTAAAATATCTTTGTAGAACTATTGCTATGTTGTTGCAATTTCTGCCGCCCACTTGGCCAGACCCTTTAACTGGATAAATAAAGGATATATGAAAAGTGCCAAAAGCTACATTCTGACAGGAATGTTTGTAGCTCAAGATGAATTATATGAATTATACTGTTCACGAGGGACCATAATTTCACATGTTATGGACGAGTGATTTATAGCTTTTATAACGATTTTTGGCGGACAATCAATTTTTGGCAAAACACTGGATTCAAATGCAAGCGTGTTGGGAAAAAGTGAAGCAAACTGAGCAGTGTCTGGCTGCATTTCAATGCAAAGCTGAGTGCAGAATTTATAGAATTAGGGGCTGGCTACAGTGATACCTGTTTTTATTTTCAGCTATTTTCTATTGTGGAGGACAAAAGGTTTCAAACTTCTCCAATCCTGTTTTATGACTACTGTTAAAAAAATAAACAAAAATAAAAATAGAAAACTGGACAGTCTGAGCAATGAGCTGCCAGAACTTATTCTGTAATTTTGCAGAGTCACGCTGACAGATTTCCGTTTTTGTAACAGCAGCTTCTTCTTTAACATGTAGAAAAACAGTTAAATATGTGACTTCTTTACACAGGAAGCAGAGTTTCACCAGTTTGCCCACTTATGTTTAAAGCAGGCTGTATGTGGCCCGTGATATAAAACGACTGACACCTCTGGTTTCGAAGTACTGAATCAGGCATTCACAAAAAGAAGATGTCACAGCCACATTTCACTTTCTCTTTTATTAGTTGCTGCTTTTAGCTTCAGTCTCACAGTGCTGGCAGCCTGCAGGACCTTCAGTCACTAGGGAAAAGTGATGGTATTCCTCGACTGGCGTCAAAGAGGGTTCCACGCTACAAACTTCCCTAAGACTGCTTTGGTTGGTGTCAGATTGCTAGGGCTGCCTGTAGTTTGCACTGAAGATGGCAATTTGCCTCCAAACACCCACTGACTAAACATCAGCAAGCAGTAGTAAATCTTAAAAAGCCTGAAACTTTCCGTAAGCCCTCACTATGCGCCTGTCACACCTTTATTTTAACTATATCGTTTATTTATTGTATATTAGACAATTTTTTTCTTTTTTCTATTATTTTTTTTATTATTGTCAACTGAATAGAGAATTATCTATTTTCCTTAGCAACCAGTGGTTACTAGGGCGTTACTGACGGGTCTCTATGACCGGGGCTTTAGAAATTGATTTCACAGCAACTGCCAGGAACCTGAAAAACCACATAAAAGTGGTCAGGGAATTTTTGTTGTTTCTACATGAGTGGTGTCAATCATAAGGTTCAGGGGCCTGAATTGATCCTCAAAGACTCAAATCTGGCCCATTTGGAAAATTGGATCAATGTGAGCTGTATGTGGCCCTCAATTTAAGATGAGTTCAGCATCGCTGTTCTACATATTACATAAAGCATGGAAAAAACTTTAAGTGCATTGTTTTTCTTAATATTTATGTTGAAAGTAAATCGTTGCATTGTTTAAATTGCATGTTTTCTATCGCAAATTTTTACAGTACTGTTAATCACTATTATTAAAACTGTGGATCAGGGCCCACATTTTCTGACATGACACAAAGAAAACGGGGATTCGGTTTAACATACCAACACTATGAGCCTTAAAATTCCCTATTTGGAGAGCTCACTCATTAAGTCAGGTAACTTTACTTACACTGTAAGTGTACATAGCAACAAGATCACATAAACAAAGATTAAAAAAAACATGACAGTAACCATTTAAATGAGATAACAAAATAAAATTGTATAAACGCCCTGGGTTAAATTTATAAAAGGGCTTAAATAAAAAAATCAATTAGAAAATTAAATGCACAAATAAAATCCAATGTAATGGAAACATGGTTTGACAAAACCACGAAGCATCTCAGGCTTGACTTGTGTTTGCGTTTGATTTAAAATTGCGAATCACTGGACCGGTTCTTATGTGGGAAGACAGATTATTCCAGAGCCCAGAAGCAACAGCAGAGAAAGCTCGCCTCGGCACGTTTTTTAGGAGAGAGGAGACCACTGAGAGAAGTTTTCGGGAGGATGACCTCAATGAACTGAAGGGAAATTGGGGAATTAAAATATCCATAACATATTGTGGATCTGATTGGCAGAGGGCTTTAAAAACTGTGACGTCTTTTCTTTATTCCCTGGTCAGTCACATTCACTTGCATTCCATTGAATGTGTTTTCGTTTTTTATGCTTAATGTGCAAAAAAACAACAATAAAAGCTGGTGGATCTAGCTAATCATTACACATTAATAATAAATGATTAATAAACCACGTGTGCACTGGCCCTGTTCTCTGGCACAGTGGGTTTGAAGTAAAACCTTGACTCGTTGTTTACATCTGTATTCTGATGAGAGCGAGGACATTCAAAGTGAATGTCAGCATTTTTTCCTCACTGTGTCATGTTGTGAAGTGACGAGTTTGGACCCAAAATGCAGACTCACAAGTAAATGCAAAAATTCAACAAAATATAAAAGGTAGGGATGGACCAACCTGATATTACGTATCAGTCAATGTAATCCGATCCATTAAATATCACAAAAATATTTCACAAAACTTGCGACAAGGCGTAGCCCAACTCGTGACCTCACGTCGGAGCGGTATGCGTCACGTGATAGAGCAGCTGTGGCATGCGAGACATGTCGGTGGTCTGGTTGAGCATTTGTATTTTATAATCAATGCAACTGTTTTTTTTTTAAATATCTTGCTGCATTTTGTATAAGTTCATACTCAAGTTTTAAAAAACAAAACACTAAAGCTATTCTGTTATACCTGTATGCAAAAAAATACACTGCACCCAAAGTTCAGCAATACTGATCAATCTAATAAACCTACACCATCCTCCCTATTCTGATATTTTAAAGAGTACTTGGGGGAAATATTAAACAACCTAACAAATCAACTTCCAGCAAAAAAACATAGGGAACTACCCACCACCCTCTGCCTCGTCGTAATCAACTTTAATTTAATGCATGTGTAAAACAAATGCACGGAAATCAATAATTTTTCTACAGTAATTAAATAGATTCAACACCTTTCTTCAACAGAATTGCAGACTGCACAGATGGTACCTTCCCAAAGGAAAAAAAGAGTACATATCCTACTAACTATTAGACTTAACAGTTACTATATACAGTAATGGACTTATTTACATTTTACATCACATGAAAACTTTGGTTGTAAGATTCAGATAATTATTTAATAAAAGCTCGACATTTTAAATGAGAATAAGAAAGAAAAGTATGTCTTTGTGCCCCCTTTCCCCTGTTGATGCCCTACCTGCCCCCCCGGCAAAACTTTGCTAGACCCGCCCCTGCACAGTTACCAGCCGTCAGCTACACGTAGAAAGTAATATTAAATAAATTCTAACAACAGATTATCAAGCTTAAACGTGCTGCTGTTGTTCAGCCGCTGGTTTCCTCTGTCTGGTGCGAAGTGGGCGATGAACAAACAAGAGAGACGGACTCGCAACAGAAAAGCCGATCAACTGATCATTGATCAGTTTCATGATTTCAAGTAGCAACAGGAGAGGGAGAGAAGAAGAGGCAGTCGCTCTATATATCGGTTGTTAAGCTTAACGTGGGAATGCTTTACAAACACATTTTTCTGCTAAGTACTCTTTAAAATACCAGAATAGGGAGGATGGAGTAGGTTTATTAGATTGATCAGTATTGCTGAACTATGAAATATTTTGGGTGCAGTGTATTTTTTGCATACAGGTATAACAGAATAGCTTTAATGTTTTATTTTTTAAAACTTGAGTATGAACGTATACAAAATGTAGCAAGATATTTTAAAAAAAACAGTTGTATTGATTATAAAATACACTATATCGGATCCATATCTGTATCAGCAGATATCCAAATTTATGATATCGGTATCGGACGTAAAAAGTGGTATTGTGCCATCTCTAATAAAAGGCAACAAACTCTGGAAAACTAGAAACACTAGGAGGGGATGGTGACTAATGCTCTGTCAAGGGACAAAGAGAGACTCAGAAAGTAAATGTAGAGGCAGGTGATTAGAAGAAGAGGAGACACATGGGCACACAGCTAAACTAAATACACTTAATGTCACAAAACAGAACACGATGAACACAGGACAACAGACAGAAACTGAAACTGAGGCACACAAACTTCACAAAAGGGAAAATAAACATGGATTCACCACTGACTAAACATGGTACGTGGAACACAGGGGAGGCATGATAACGGATACACAAAGACTACAAAAAAAATAAGAAGACCCAAGAACACAAATATTAAACAGAGGAATTACAACTATAGTAAGAAGCAAAGCCTCAGAATATTAAATAACCCAAAATCAAGAGCCCAAACACATAAACGCTGGCTCCAGAGCCATGACACACTGTGAGTGCTAATCTGTAGCTGGTTAACCGATTTACTATACATACAAAACACCCACAGTTTGAGACTGTGAGCAGAGACAAACCCAACCTCAGAGGTCATGACTTAGAGAACTACTAGTGCTGGGCTCAAGCCTAGAAAAATGGGAGAGTTGCTTCAGGAGGGGCATCCGGTGTAAACTCAGTGCCAATTCAAACATGCAGATACATGTGCTGTGGAGACCCCTGGAGAAATAAGGGATCAGCAAAAAAAAAATATCTTGTCAGTTTTCAAGAATAATTTCATAACTCGTAAGCAGTGTTGGTCAAGTTACTTGAAAAACGTAATCAGTAACTAATTACTGATTACTTCCCCAAAAAAGTAATCCCGTTACTTTACTGATTACTTATTTTCAAAAGTAATTAATTACTTATTTATTTAGTTACTTTTTATAAATATGTTTTACAACCTGAAGAGGTGATAAAGCGATAGATCTTTCAGCCCAATTCTACTTTTTCTACATAATACATCATATAAAATGTAATCAAATGGAAAAGTCTCTTTTTTAACTTGTTTTATCAGTTTTAATCTTTTAACTTTATGCATCAAGTAAAAATTAAACTATATGCAACATTCTCTGACTTGAATAAATTAGTTTAACATTTAAACCTATTTTCTACACATTCCAGCACATAAAATAAAATATCTTTTGTGTTTACACTCAGTCTTTCAAATAGATGCAGATAGATGAAGTAAAACACAGCAGAAAATAAATAAAGTCAAAGACTCAGCGGTCCTGTTGCTCTATTTTCAACTGTAGAGCAGGACTGCAGTAGGCGGAGGTTTACCCTGGTGCAGGTGTGCCACGGTCAATGGAAGAATCCGTGAGTTTCTCTGTGAGTTTCCCATTACGTCGTTGCGCACTCGGTGCTTGCTCGGAAGTTTAGGGGTTTTTTTCGCTGTAAAAAGACGTTTTCTTCCCACGCACAACAGACGCTAATGTTTTTGTCACTTTTTATAGAATCAAACTCAAAGTAAGGTCAGTACATCCACGCTTTAAACGCTGCACGCTCATACTCTCTCCCGCACTCGATATATGATCCATTGTTGATCTGCACACAGCTGTTGTTACTAACGGCGCACTCGCTTATGTCACTGTCATGAGACATTCTCGCAAAAAATCACGGTTTTAGTAACGCAGTAATGCAGCGTTCCTACGGGAAAGTAACGGTAATCTAATTACCGTTTTTGCAATAGTAATCCCTTACTTTACTCGTTACTTGAAAAAAGTAATCGGATTACAGTAACGTGTTACTGCCCATCTCTGCTCGTAAGCAGTGTTGGTCAACTTACTTGAAAAAAGTAATCAGTAACTAATACTGATTACTTCCCCAAAAAAGTAATCTGGGTACTTTACTGATTGCTTATTTTCAAAAGTAATTAATTACTTAGTTACTTTTTAAAAACATGGTTTAAACCTGAATATGTGATAAAGAAATAGATCTTTCAGCCCAATTCTACTTTTTCTGCATAATCCATCATACAAAATGTAATCAAATGGAAAAGTCTCTTTTTAAAACTTGTTTTATTAGTTTTAATCTTTTTACTTTATGCATCAAGCAAAAATGAAATTACATACAACATTCTCAGACTGGAAGAACTTTGTTTAACATTTAAACCTATTTTCTGCACATTCCAGCACATAAAATAAAATATTTTTTAAAATATCTTTCAAATAGATGCAAGTAAAACACAGCCGAAAATAAATAAAATCAAAGACTAGCGGTCCTGTTGCTCTATTTTCACCTGTAAAGTAGGACTGTGGTAGGCGGAGGTTTACCCTGGTGCAGGTGTGCCGCAGCTGTCAGTGGAAGAATCCGCGAGTTTCTTTCCCATTACGTCATAGGTGCTCGGTGCTTGCTCGGAAGTTTAGGGTTTTTTTCGCTGTAAAAAGAAGTTTTCTTCCCAAGCACAACAGTATGGGGCGCCGTTTGTAAAGTGAAACATGCTGAAATTAACGGCAACATTTTTCCACATTTAGCTCAAAACAAGTCATTTTTTACAACATTTAGTAAAATATTTGTAACTTTT
>NW_005187687.1:466135-495019 GCF_000239375.1 Pundamilia nyererei | reverse complement strand
ATTTAACATTTAGATTTAAATATAATATTTAGATTTAATATTTAACATTTAGATTTAACATTTAACATTTAGATTTAAATATAATATTTAAATTTAATATTTAACATTTAGATTTAATATTTAACATTTGATGAAAAGTTACAAATATTTTACTAAATGTTGTAAAGAAATTACTCGAAAAAAATATGTTTTTGTAAGGTTTTGAGCTAAATGTGGAAAAATGTTGCCGTTAATTTCAGCATGTTTCACTTTACAAATGGCGCCCCATACAACAGATGCTAATGTTTTTGTCACTTTTTATGGATTCAAACTCAAAGTAAGGTCAGTACTTGCACGCTTTAAACACTGCACGCTCATACTCTCTCCCGCACTGACATATTATCCATTCTTGAGCTGTTGTCACGAACGTCGCACCTGCTTACATCATTGTCATGAGACACTCACAAAAAAATCATGGTTTTAGTAACGAAGTAACGCTTATTACCTTTTTTGCAATAGTAATAAGTGAATATGACAAGAACAATAAAAGTTTTCAGATAATTGATAGGGAGTTTCTGAGGAAAGAAAGATGGGTCAGGACTGTGTTTTACATCCAAAAAAGGCAATAAAATCATGTATTTTAAGGTTGAAATGCTGCACATGTTTTATGAGGTAATAATGTTACGTTAGGAAATTACATTAGGAGACAAGAACACTCTGGGTTTTGGGACTTTAACGGTTTATCTCTGCACTCTGATTCTTGTTTATCATCAGCATGAACAAGATGAGACTTTGGCCTGTTTGAATAATCCCGGTAATTGTTTCAAGCCCACAGAACATCAGGTTCATTGTTCATTAGATAAAAACTATTTTACATGTTTCTGCAGATTGATTCATTTCTGCCCTGCTGTTAATATTGGTTAAGCATTTTAACAGTGTGAGTTTCCGACCTTAATATTTTTCTTCAGTATCATGATCAAGCAAACAGAATGAGGCTCTAGTGAGCAGCTGCCATGATTAAACAATGGTAATAACAGATGATAAGTAATGATAAATGGTAAATTAAGCCCCAGCAGTGCTGTTTTGCTTTATTTTCCCCATCCCTGTTCCTCTTAATCAAAGCAGGTAACACTTGATCTATTTTGTGTAGAAGAAGAGACAAAGTGACAAATGCAGAAAAAGCTGATATCTGTCACTGGGATAGCCCAGAGAGATTTCTGTGTTTGCTGAACCAGCTAACGCTAAGAAAGCCTGTGGGTTTGTCACTCTTGGTTTCCAGTATACCTCTTTGGTATGAAAAAAAAATTAATACAAACTGCTGAAGCTCAAACTGAGCAGCAGAATGTGGGAATAAAGGTGATTTGAGGGACTTTGAATGTGGCACAGTTGTTCGTGTTGGTCTCAGAATTTTCCCACACAACCATCTTTAGGGTTTACGGAGGATGTTCCAAAAAAGAGGAATAAAAAAATCCTGTGAGCGGCAGTGCTCTAGGGTCTTGTAAATGTCAGAGGTCAGAGGAGAATGGCTAGACTGCTGTGAGCTGATAGGAAAGCAAATGTAATAGAGTGGTTTTTGAAAAAAGAAAACAGGGACCACACAGCTAAGAACAGAAAATTAGGCTCTAATTTGCACAGGCTCACCGAGACTCAAAAATCCCAACCCCCTGGTCGCCCCGTGGCTCAGGGGGTTGGGATTTTTGAGTCTCGCATCTGTAACCGGAAGGTCGCCGGTTCGATCCCCGGGCTCTCTGTCCTGGTCGTTGTGTCCTTGGGCAAGACACTTTACCCTACCGCTTACTGGTGTTGGCCAGAGGGGCCGATCGCTTCTGTCAGTCTGCCCCAGGGCAGCTGTGGCTACAGCTGTAGCTTGCCTCCATCAGTGTGTGAATGTGAGAGTGAATGAATAGCGGCATTGTAAAGCGCTTTGGGTGCCTTGAAAAGCGGTATATAAATCCAATCCATTATTATTATTATAGGCTGATAGGTCTCAGTTTCTGCTGAAACATTTGAATGTACGGTCAGAATTCATGCTCCAGGCTGCTGCTAATGGTATAATAGTTTGATGGTTATTTTCTTGGCACGCTTTGGCCCCATCAGTGCCAACTGAACGTTGTTTAAACTCAACAGCTCCTGAGTGTTGTTGCTGTCCCTTCATGTGTATCCATCAGCTGATGGCAGCAGGATAACGCACCATGTCAAATCATCTCAAACGGGTTTCTTGAACATGGCGATGAGTTCACTGTACCCAAATGACCTCCACAGCCCCCCAGATCTCAGCTCAACAGAGCATCAAGAATGTGCAGCCAAAAATCTGCAGCTAATAACCCCGTCTGAAAGAAATACTTCAAGACAGAAGATGGAAAAAAGCACTAAAAAGCCAATGTATATTTAGGTTTGATTACTGGTAAATCTAGTGGACGGGGAAAAAAACATGTAAAAGACAGAACATTTTGTGATTTTTTTTTTTTTTTTATGTCAGGAAAAGGTCTGCATTCAGTAATTCATGTTTCTTTACAACAGGCAAAAAATAAATAAAAATAATGAGGAATTTCTTTCTGGTTTGTTTTAAAGTACGCCATGCTAACTAAAGAGTCATGTGTCTGACTCACTGTGAAAGACCTTAAAATAAATGAATTCTCTGATCAGACACGATGGTTTACAAGTCGTTATGTGTGGGACACAGATGCAAAAGAAAAAAAGCAGTCTAGTCAAAGATTTAATGATACCTTTGATGGATTTATTAGGGGTGTTTTTGAAATAGTTTTTAAAAATACACAGAAAACCCTCAGATTGATGAATTCTTTATGAATTTCATGATTAAATTTGGTCTGCACCTGATGTTTTTGTTGCCTAGAGCTGCACGAGTTGATCTCTCCTAACTCACAGGTATCAGTGCAATATTATCAGCCCATTTTCATTTCTTTTAAATATGTTTTTGCATTATTTTCATTTTTGTTGTGCATTTTAATTCTTATCTGGATAAATTTGCACCTTCTTCTTATATTTTCCTCTCCCTTTCTCAGCTCTGGAGACCAGCTGGGTGGAAGAAGGGGTTAGATGCCCTCTTGGCCAATTCCCATGTGGAAACACGAGTGAGTGCCTCCCTCAAGTTTTGCAGTGTAATGGACACAAAGACTGTCCCAATGGAGCTGATGAGAGACAGTGTGGTAAGTGTGAGCCAGTGTAACAGTGGTTATAAATGACCAAAGGCAGTATTTACTTTTAAGGGAATAGTATGTTGTTTATATTGACTTTATTATATTTTCTTATTTTTTAATATAAGTTAGAATTTTTAAATAAACTTTAGATGTTTGTAGCTCGCATTTTATGAAACGCTGAACTAATGAAATGAAGATTTGGCCTTATTTAATCTTACATGAGTCGAAAATTCACATTTTAACCTGTGATTACACTTCATAACTGTCTTTCTTTCAAGGTGACACTAAAAGTTTTAGCAAGACAAAGAGAACGACAAGCCCAGTCAGAAATATCCTGCAGTATAATATTATACAATAAGCTTAAGGTATTCATGTTTAGTTATTTATAAATCAGTGCCTGTTGTCCATTACCTACTCCTACTTTTTTTTTGTACATTTCAAAACAAAGGAATAAATAATATAAACAGCATTCAATAGTAGCATTAACGACTAGCAGGTTGTTTAGTGATCATGTACAATCCCTGCTTCCTGGTCGAAACTACACTGCATTCATTAAGGATCTTGTCTTCTCTTTTGTGTTTTATTGTGTTGGATCTTGTTCTATTTAATATAAACAACTGTCTAAAAATAGTCAGTGATCACCATGGGCTTCTCTGGGTTTTTATTACCCCTGTTCATCTGCAGCACATTTTAAAGCTCAGTTTTTAAAACCTAACGATGTAACTACAGCTGTTCGCGGTTTGCCTGACACCAAATATTTGAATGGGTCAGAAAAGAATCACTTTGAGGCTAACAAAGATTTGAGTGAGTACATGAATGTGAGGATCAGGACTTTTTCATAGCGAGTAATCTAAAACGTGCAGCAGTATATTAATGGCTAACCCTGTGCTATCGATGTATCTCAGATGTTGACCTGACTGAAGTTTGAAAGCTTCTTCCTGACGTGCGATTGCATTTGTTTCCACCTATCGGGAACTTTCACGTTAACTTTTATTGGAAATAAAATCTATGGGAAAAAGTTAGCAGTTATACTCCAGTGTCGCTGTGCTAATGTGTTTATATTATCCTAACCATAGCTGTGTAGAGAGATTCTGGGTTCAAATCCCGGACGAGCCCCCAATTCTAAATATCAACACTTCACCAAGTTCTTTTGATTCCTCAGAGGCATCTAATGGAAGACAAAACACTGCTCAGTAGAATGTTTAACACTTTATTACTTCTAGAAGGGAGATGCGTCCTGCATGACACTCTGCCACAGATCTCAAAATGGTGGTGTGCCACTAACAGTTTTATTACAGAAGCTCTCTCATTCTAGTCTAAACAACAGTGTCTCAGTAACTTTCCTCTAGAGATGGTCCCCTCTTATCTACATTTTCCCAGGGAAGCGTGAGCGAGAGGCTACAGCTTTCTACTCCCCAAGGACACGTGGTCTCATGCCTTTATTTTTCAGGGTTGTGTCCACTTAATACTACACTATATAACTTTATAACAGTTATTATTAATAAGAAGCATAGCATTATTGAGGCACTGCAAATTATTTAATCCCAACACTAGCAACCACGTAGCACACCACCATATGCTAGCTAGCCCACCATCGGTAACCCTAAAAATGTCACTGCTGTTTAGTTTTCCTTCTTCATTTATATCCGAAGTGAAAGCAGAGCTATATGTTTTAATTTTTCTCAGTCAGAACATGGTATATCATCTTAAATAAAAACTAGCAAGCTAACTCCCCACTAACTTCTAACTCTGTTAAACTTCATAATCCTGTTTTTCATGGATGCCTGGATGTTAAATTTGATAGTTACACCTGGTTAGGCAGACATGCTGATCATTTTATTAAAGATGAAAGAATTTTGACGGCTTTTAACTCTCAGTCATGCTGTAGCGTTTGTTTGAGAACTGAAGGGCTTTTGGACCTGGAAATAGCTAATGATGTCATATTTAACAGGCAGATTCCCTTTAAGGTAAATACTGCTTCTTCTTAAAGTGTTAAGAAGCACTAAAAGAGTGCAAAACCTTATATAGTTGGAGTTTGCACTCTTGTAGTGCTTCTTCTTAACACTTTGACCTTCAGATCAATCTATTGCCCCTAAAAAGAGAGTCAGTGATCAAATATGAAATATTTTAAAACTTCATATAATATTATTGTTGAGAATTCACACCACACTTGTAAGAATCGTAGTTTCTAGGTTATAAGCTTTTGGTCAATTTTCAATCAATAAAGCTGATCTTGAATACCTTAGTTTTCATTCAAAATTTTGAGGTACAGACAGCATGGTAGTCTTGCAGCAAGACTACTTGAAACAGGAGAAAAGCTGTTACACAAGAAGTATTGTAGAAGGGCGTCGATCAAGCATCAGGTCTGGTGTGTACTCCTTTGTGGGAGGAGGACCAGGACTACCAATGCCAGAGTCACACAAAATGACCTCAGATGGGATACTCATGTGCATATTTCTGACTAAACTGTCAGAAACAGAGTCCATGAGGATGGCAACGGGTCCTGACTTCCTTTATTCTGGCCTGTTGCCGCAGCCCAGCATTATGCATTTCAGTTCTCATTCACTAGAGATATACCTCTCCAGACCTTCACTTACCCCCTGCCATTGAGTGTCATAAATAAAGCAGTGAAGGAACTTCTGTTTGTTATACATGGATAATTAGGAGTGACATGCGCCTTAAACAAAAGAACCCTTCTTTTCTTTGGTGGGACTCCAGACCAAATCGAGCCTCGCTTTCCTACAACCTCTCTTGGGCCTCGGAGTATTAGCCACTGGATCAAACTCTCATGACAGTCTTCCTGCAACTGCAAATCAACCAGCTGAGCATGGGCACGAAGACTGTAATCCTGACAATCTCCAAAGCCTCAGAAAAAGACTGAAGCCAAGAGCCAAGAGTAATTTTCCAAAAGAAACATCCCGTTTTTGCCAGTTTTAGAGAACTAATCTGTTTCAAATTACCATTCAAGACCAGGGTCATCATCTGTTGGATATTACCTCTATTGTGTAAAAGAATACTATAAATGTTACCATGACATCCGAGAATAATCTATTTCTTTTAATTAACAGTCGAGAGTCGCTACGCCATTCAAATATTCATCAGTCATTGTCAATTAAAATGCCAATGTGTTTGTAACTATTTCGTAAACACTCCCTAGGATGCTTGTTTTAGCATTAGTCCCACGGTAAACATGAGTTAGTATTTTTTTGTTTTTTTTGTTTTAATCATTTAAGCCCTTTTTATGAAACGTTTTCATTTCTGCAGAGCATAGTTTTCTCATCACCCAGGTCAAGAAGGAGCGCAAATTAGTTTCAGTCTGTCTGCGAGGGCATGCTAGTTATCAGAAATCCACTCTGTGTTATATTACTTCTCCATTCTTGTCATCTGCCTCACCACCACACTATGCAACACTGCCATAACGATGACAAGCACAGCAGTAAAGAAGTTCACTTTGTGCACTTTATCAATCTTCTTTTTTTTTTAATTTTCTTAGGAAAATTGCAACAGCAAAAGTACAGTATATAAGCCAAAAATGGAGTCTGTACAATGTTAACAAGCTTGAAAGT
Source organism: Pundamilia nyererei (assembly GCF_000239375.1). NCBI lineage: Eukaryota > Metazoa > Chordata > Actinopteri > Cichliformes > Cichlidae > Pundamilia > Pundamilia nyererei. Next base: position 488,316 of record NW_005187687.1, on the reverse strand, counting down.
GAATATTTGGTATGAACACCTTTGTTCTTCAATACAGCCTGAACTCTCTTAGACAAGCTCTATTGCAATTTCTTCAGGAATCGTGCTCCATGGTGCGTTTTTACCATTATCATGCTCAAAAGTGAAGCTACTGCCAATCAGACACTTGACACAGACCAGTTGGTATTCAGGCTGGATCAGAATCTGATGGTACTGATGATACGTGAATTCCATCAATTTTGACAGGAGTTGTACCTCTCTCCTGACCTCCTCCATACACAGACCAGACCAGACCAATTAAAGATATCAAATTCATATTCATCACTCCATAAGACCTGTTCCCACTAATTTTCAGTCCAGTTCTTGTGTAATTTGCACAAAAGTATAGGTATTCTTTATTTAAGTAGAAGTTAAAAAGTACTGAAGTGCTTTTACTTCTTTACTTTATTCAAGTTCAATCTGCTCTGAAATGTACTCAAAGAAGGAAAGTAAGTACTTTGTTGAAGGACATCATAAATCTAACCAGTTTATCCTGCACACTGTTTGTTTTGCAGATAGTTTCAGAAAACTTTCAAAAATTACCTGCCAGTTAAAAAATGTTTATCCCTTTTTTTGTTCGCTCTGCTTCTGTAAGTACTGAAGAAGTACTGCAACTAGAAGACAGAAGGACATCTGCACCAGTTCCAGATCGTTCTGCCCCCATGACAAAAGTACTATGAAGCTCTTTTTCATTTCCTTTTTATGCGATAATCCCTCTGGTAATGATTGCACTCATAAGATTTCTGTGTTTTTGTTCCCCGTTATTTAGGCTCAAATCACTTTCATGCACATTGTGACCAGCTTGTAGTAAGAAATTACCTGAAGATCTAATTCAGGTTTTTTGTGCTAAGTTGTATGTTACCTGTAGACACAGAATTGGTTCATCCCTTGAGTCAGGTGCTTTTTATATGATTGAAGGATTTATGGGTGGCTTAACAAACAAATATTTCTCTGAAAATGGTCATATACAAGGACTGGACTGAAAACGATTGAAAAAGCAGACAATGTCCAAAGAGAAACTTTGAAAGACCGTTAAAAAATAAAAAAAAATACAAGAAATCTGTCTCCTTGGAACATTTTTACACAACACTGTGATAATGATTGGCATATTTTGTATGTTTCTTAAAGAGAAGCTTGATAACAGATTAGGGTTTTTTGTTAGTAGCTTTAGAAAGATGTAGCTATGGTAGATGAGGCTTTAGAGTTCATTTTGTGAAAAAACTGGGATAAAATCGTTCCAAAAAGTAGCTCAGTCCCATAAAACAGAAAATATTGCTCCATCATTGCTGTTCCTCATCGGTACTGATTTGTCAAAGCTGTTTCTGATTTGTGGGCACTTATAGCTCCCAGTATAGCATTAGGGATGCGTTTAAAATGCTTATAATGTTCCAAGGATATGTCAGGTCATTTGACACAGTATAATGCTTATACTCTGGTGGTGACTTCGTGGTGAGGTGGGTCAACATACGCCTAACATGCAACAGATTCCTGATTTGCGACTGGGAGTAGACAAACCCAGCGTCAGGCGGTCACGAGCTAATGTACTCCTAGTGCCGTTCCCAAGCCAGGAAAAATGGGAGAGTTGTATCGGGAATGGCATCCGGTTTGGATCCATGTACTGTGGTGATTCGTTTGAAAAGAAGGGAGCAGCTGAAAGTACCCATAATGCTCATGTGCTGGTGATGCCAGTGTAGGAAAACCTTGATAAACTATCATTACTATCCAGTCAAGTGAATTTAACTCTTTGTTCTTTGCTTTGGCAGGGGACAACATCGGATGGGCAGATCTATTTGCCCGCACACTACAGAAGACTAACCCTGTGGACCAGTACTTCCTCAATGAGTGTTGTAAGTGTGTGTGTGCACATTAATACACCACGGGGTAGAAATATGGGACTCTCCACCATTTGACCCTAGAACTGAAAAAGCTTCTCGGATGAGAGGTGAAACCAACCTAAAGAAGTCCAGACGCTTTTCTTTGCAAGCTCCTTAGACTACGATGACCTGGATGACTGAGAACCTTCACAGATACATTAATACATGTAGACCACAGAGAGACATGATACAAATGATCAAAGAAGGAAAATATGATCAGTTTTTGACATCAGCTAGCAAATAATACAAATGATGTGACCTAGAAAAGAAAAAGTTGCCCCACCAAAGATTAATGGACAGCAATTAGCAAATTCTGACAGCTGGATACGACAGCACACGACTCACAGAATTGACTGTTATGTTGACACTGAGGGAGAACTGTGTTGGGCTCTGGAGAAAAACAAAAGCCATGTTTTCATTCGACAAATAATTTTCAATGAGCCTCTAAATAAAAAACAATGTGTGTGTGTCTGTGTGTAGTATTGCAGGAGTTTCCAGAGAGCTGTGACTGCATACAGACAGATGTTGAGTGTGTGGAGGTCAGCCTGCAGGATGTTCCGTCGCTCTCGCCAAATGTTACCTGGCTGTAAGTGTCCTTTGACTCCAAGCACTCTGTCCTCTTCAAGTGATTTGTTATTTTGTAGGTTAGGTTATTACAAGCTGTAACGGCTTGGCAGGTAACAACAGCCCATGTCATTGTGGGTGTGTCACCGTGGCAAAATATGGCCTTGAAGACAGCTATACGCCAAGAACAACAAAAGAGGTAGTTTTGAGTACTCAAAGGTGTTTCTCTGTCTGTCACAGTCCCACAACCATACATGGTACAGCCACAAAGGTTTACAGGTTTGGAGAGCCCATGGATACTGACTAAATGGAGAAAAACCTCTCTGCATGTCTCTAAAGAAAAGAAAAAAATATATATATATATATCTCATTAATCTTGCTTTTCTCATTCCATCAGCTCAATTGCTTGTTACTGTAATAATTTATTGATCCATTGATTTGAATACTGAAGATAAAAGTTAAAAAAATTGAGATTGAAAAGTTGAAAAGATTTTTATTTATATTTTAGATCTATATTAAAATATTGAAGCACAGTTTAATATCCTGGGGGAAAAAATAGGGTATGATTGTCAGCAGACTAATTACAAAAGGTATACTGAGCCTTGTGTGAATTGCAGCTACAGTTCTTTCAAAAATCGCATTCACTTATTTTTATTAGTCAGTGCCAAATTAAATTTACATATATTATACATATTTCTGCATGCCTGTAGTTTGTGTGATGGTTTATTGCACATAACGTGTCAGACATTTCATCGCTTTCTCTCAGTTTTTTCCTCTTTGTGCAAAACGTATGTTTGTGTTTTTCTTACAGCCACATTTGATGGGTTGTGTTACAGGTCCCTGAGGAGCAATGAGATCCGAGTGTTGTCCGATTTTGTTTTCTCAGAATACTCTGCCCTGGAGAGACTGTGAGTATTTTTATGCTGCCATCCTTGTGCGGCCTTATAGTGTGACATACTGGACCTGAGCATCCGGTTTTTCCAGTAGATGACTGTTCCATCTACTTGTCTGTTGACAAGAAGATACATTTTCTGTGTTATTTCTTAATAATCATGTAATAAAGGGTAACAATAATATTTCTCTTACAGGTGAAAATAGGATTTTAAGAGCATATGAAAGTTTTCTGTTTTTCCTATTGTCTCAAACATAGTTTGAAATAAAAGAGAATTTGTTATTTTTATTCTGTTCTGTTTTCAGGTTTCTGCAGAACAACAGCCTCCACTTCATATCTAAGCATGCATTCAGCAGTCTGCACAATCTAAAGAGGTTGTAAGTATCCTGCCTCGTTTCCCCTGAAGCAAGTGTATTAATTTTGTTTTCCTTCAGTTCTCTTTTGTGTTACAGGTCAACTTCAATTAATTTTTTTAAACCTGAGTGGTACTCATTTCTTACATGGAGAAAAGCAGTTGTAATATGTGTTTTGACTCCAGGCTTTTCTGTGGAGTCTGTGGGAATGAGCAAAGCTGTGCATTTAAAAAAAAAAAAAAAAAAAGAGAGAGAGAGAGACAGAGAGAGAGAGACAGAGAGAGGATCAAGGTGGCTTTTTTTTGCAAGCCAAAATTTCTGTTTCTGTGTTTCGTTTATGAAATGTCAACAAATAAAACTGTGGAAAAAATGCCATCATTTATTTAAACTGTCTAAAGATGACTTCAATTTTTGTCTGACCAAAAATCATACCCAAAACTATGGGTATGTCCTATGATTATACCTTTGCTGTATTTTGTTACTTTCAAATGTAGTCATTATAGTTGCCTTTTTTATGACCAAACTTCTTGTGCTTTTCATGCTTTCTCTTAGGTTTCTCAGTGAGAACTTAATCTCCTTCCTCAGTCCCGGTGTGTTCGGGGATCTAAATCAATTGGAGTGGCTGTAAGTAACTCAAAAGCATACAGATGTGCACTTTCAATAGTCACAAATACGAATACATGGTAGCAAGGAGACTGTGTTAAAAAAAAAGTTATCCAAAGACTGCAACATTTTGTTAATTTTGCTTTTAATTTTAAAGGTTGAGATGCAAAAGTTGTCCATTTGATCCACAGGTTGGAAACAAATCCACTAGCTGGATATAAAATTATTTATTTAGGCAGCAGAGTGCAGAAGTGGAAATGGTGCAAAAATAACAAGTTTAAACGGTGCACAGATGTGTGGATTGACCTTTTTTTCTACCCGTGAAATCTTACTTGACTCAAGTAGTTTTTTCCCTTCTTTCTAAATTCTTCTGTAAAACACAAGCGCTAATGTTGTACTGTATGCTGCTATTGTGAAATACTGAAAATCACATTTGTTTAAAAATCATATTGGGTCACATTTGTAACACTTATCTAAAGAAATTGTAATCACCAATGACTTATTTAATGCAATTAGCAGTCAAACTGGGTAATCTTGTTTTGTGTGTCAGGATGTTGGACCATAACCCGCTAAGCAGCTTGTCCCAGGACACCTTCACTGGGCTCCAGTCTCTCATGTATTTGTGAGTTGCATTTTTCTTTTAATTTTATGTAATAATTTTGACTTGGATTTGTTTCTAGTCTAGGTCTACTCTGAGGTCTTCACTTACAAAATCAAAAGTCTTAAACTCTTGCAAACCTGAAAGCACTCAGTAGGAAAATAAACCTTACTTTGCAGCACATGTAAAAAAAAAAAGTGTTTATCATCTTACAAAAGTAATATCGTGCATTGCACTGAACTTTACTTATCTTTAAATATGCTACAATGCAAGCTATTTGCAAGAGGAAAGGTGAGAGTAAATCTATGATTAATGTTAAGAATTAAGTTTAATGCATGTTTAACTTCATATTACTGTTGCTTATGAGGGAGCTACTGTAGCATGCAGTACGGAGGCCTGTCAGGACAAAAATGAAGCCGCTAATTCCAGTGCACTTCAGATCACTTTGAGGTTTTCGTCATCTGGAATCTTTCACTTTGCTAGTTGTGTAATATCTTCCATATTCTTGGTTTCTACGCCCACTCATTTTATTCATTAGTCAAAAACCGGCCTGGCTTTAAGTGATGCAGAACAAGGTTTGTCTCTAAGAGTAGAGAACTTTCAAAATAATTGATGTTGTGAATATAAGAAATATGAGATAACTATTGTTCTTGTCCAATATCCTGGGCCATGACACACTTCTGATTAACTAAGCTGAATTTAGGGCAGCCGATAGTAGGCTAACTAATCCACATTGAGGCCTGGCTTAATTTGAGCTTAGTGTGTGAAACCAGCCATTTAACAAAGACCTGAAACCTGAGCTGTCGTTTGGGAAGTATTTTTAATTTCTCCCAGCTGTTTGGGTTTAGTTGGATCAGATAATGTAAAAAATAAAAAAAAATCATAATCTTTTAACAGATATTAAGTCATCTTATGGGGACAATGGCTTAATATCAACAAAGTATTAAACACTTTACTGAGCAGGATGACGTATACGGTGCAGAAAAGCCAAAACGTTATGTACCCATATGACGCAGGGTCTCAGGAGGTCAGGTCCTAAAGCCCTGGATTAATTTACACTAGGTAATGCTCAATCTGTGTTTACCTATTTCCCGCCCATCGTTCCCTTTAGATTAATTCCTTCTACTCTGTCCACTCTGACTCATAGACCTGGCCTAGCTCAACCCTAGCTGCTGCTCTTTCCACGACATGAGAACGTAATTTTGGTTCTCACAATACAATTTCTTGGAAATCAACTTCAGACCCGTCACCCTGAGCTGCATCTGCTTGGCTCATTCTCTGCATGTTTTCTTAAATCCAACCACAACAGGTATCCGTCTCACGAAATAACCCTTTAATGTTTATGTTTCAGACATAAAATGTGTTCTCACTCCACCTGCCTCCTCAAAGAGTGTTTGCACTTCCACGGAGGGACTGTTAGACGGGGATGACCATATGTCTCTCATTTGATTCCCCATTCATCTTTGGAATCAGAGTCCCTTGCCCTTACTGCCCGCTGAAGTGTTGCCACCCAAAATATTAAACATTGTTTTGATATGGAAACTGTTTCAGAGTTGAGGTCTGCCTGTGCCATAATTCTTAAGCAAATAGGGATTTTTTTACTCCACATAGTTAAAGCCCCATCAGCTACCATTTATATAGTTGGCTCAATGTCTGATTTTTTTTTTCTTTTGTTCATCTCAGCATCAGCAGAGATTTGAAGAAAGAAAATTACAGTGAACAGTTTGGTACATCCATTCTGTTATTGTTTGGCAGTGCAGTTGTGAGCATATGTCATTCCTGCCTTGGAAGAACTTATGTATCTAGCATATTTCTTGAGGAATGAAGCACTCTTCTCATTGGTTAGAGGGAAGTCAGTTTGACACAACTGTCCAAGTCCAGAACTGGCAAAACATCCCTACACTTGAATATTCCTACCACCTCATTTCAGTGTGGGCTTGATGCGCTGCCATATCATTCTCTGTCTTGTACATCTCAGACTTCTATTACTGGCAGAAACCAAAAACTTGGTTTCATCAGAAAATGGAGTTTTCCAGTCATCCGCGGTGAAATGCGGATATGTCTAAGCCCACCCAAAGCATCTGGACATGTGTTCCTTTCCCGAGAAGTGATTTAGAAGAGACCTTTTTCTATCACTGATGAGAAGCTTGATGTGTATCTTCTTTGAGGTCATAGCATTTTGGTCTCTCCGGCCATGCTTTGGATAAAAATGCTCCAGTTTCAACCCCTTGTTTTATAGCAGGTGAACAATGGCTGCAAGATCATTTAGTTAATTAGCCTCTAATAATAAATGTAATACATCCACCTGTGTGATATGAACAAAAGATACAACTCAAGGAACTGTAAGCTTTTGGATAAAACAGGTCCGTGCAAAACAATCAAGCTTCAACTTCATGGAGAGAAAAAAAATACTCAGAATTTCTGATTTTCTCAGCAAAGATGTACCTGTAACTTTATTTTGAAAGGTTCGTGGGTGGACATTCTTTTGTACATGCAAATATACTTACTAGAGATGGACTGATCCGATATTACATATCGGTATCGGTCCGATACTGACGTAAATTACTGGATCGGATATCGGAGAGAAATAAAAAATGTAATCCGATCCAAAAAAAATAAATACCAAAAAAGCACCACACAAAACTTTCGACACGGCGTAACTCTCCTCATAACCGTACCACGTTGGAGCAGTGTGCTCACGTGATAGAGCGGCTGTGTGTATTTGTAGCTTCGCTACCAAACCAGCATTTCATCTCCGAGGAAGTGATCCCAGAGAGAAGTAAAGCAAGTGTGTAAGTTCATCTCTGAATGTTTGTAAAGCATTCCCGCGTTAAGCTTAACAACCGATGTATGGAGCGACTGCCTCTTCTCTCCCCCTCCCTCTCCTGCTGCTACTTCAATCATGAAACTGCTTAATGATCAGCTGATCGGCTTTTCTGTCGCGAGTCCATCTCTCTTGTTTGTTTATCTCCCACTTTGCACCAGAAAGAGGAAACCAGCGGCTGAATAACAGAAGCACGTTTAAGCTTGATAAGCTGTTAGAATTTATTTACTTTCTACACCAGGATCTTTTTCTACGTAGCTGACGGCTGGTAACTGTGCAGGGGCGGATCTAGCAAAGTTTAGCCAGGGGGGCCGATAGGACATGAACAGGGAGAAGGGGGCACAAAGACATACTTTTCTTTCTTATTCTCATTTAAAATGTCAAGCTTTTATTAAATAATTATCTGAATCTTACACCCAAAGTTTTAATTTGATGTAAAATGTAAATAAGTCCATTACTGTATATAGTAACTATTAAGTCTAATATACCCTAGTAAGCTATATTACTTTTTCCTTTGGGGAGGTACCATCTGTGCAGTCTGCAGTTCTGTTAAAGAAAGATGTTGAATCTATTTAATAATTCTTGAAAAATAATTTCTTTCTGTGCATTTTTTTTTCACACTGCAAATTAAGGTTGATTACGTTGATTAAGCATCATGAGGTGGAGCGTGAGGGGTGGTTCCTTATTTTTTTTGTTGGTTTTTTTTGTTTTGTTTTTTTGCTGGGAGTTTTAGAGCCCTATTAGTTAGGTTGCTTACTCTTTAAAATACCAGAATAGGGAGGATGGAGTAGGTTTAAGTTTATTAGATTGATCAGTATTGCTGAACTATGAAATATTTTGGGTGCAGTGCATTTTTTGCATACAGGTATAACAGAATAGCTTTAGTGGTTTTTTTTTTGTTTTTTTAACTTAAGTATGAACTTATACAAAAAGCAGCAAGATATTAAAAAAATTGTTTTATTGATTAAAAAACACATTATGTCGGATTCATATCGGTATCGGTCGATATCCAAATTTATGATATCGGTATCGGACATAAAAAAGTGCTATCGTGCCATCTCTAATACTTACCTTTCAAAATGTATATAAAAGTTCCTGGGACATAATTTAATAACATCCCAAAGTCATATAAACTGTGTGATAATGTCGTGTATACACTAACTTTTCTTTTTAGAATTTACAGCCTGCCTTGCTGGTGAAATAACAGCCTGTACATAAACAAAGATAATAAAGTTATGAGTCAAGTATATGACATGTGAAAATTTTTCCATGCAAACATGTTGCTGCTTCCTGCTGTCTGTCTGACTTTTGACTTACTTTTGCTTGACTGACCCCCGATCCTACACTCTGAGGATCAGCACATTTATATATGGATGACAAGAAGTCCAGGAGTAATTTGGCTCTTAAAAGTCACAGTCTAAGCCTTACATCTGTTTAGTAGTCACTCTACAACTCTGTTCGGTCCTATTTAGTTTTGCGATTAAATGTCTTCCTCCCCCCTTCAGGTCCATGGTGAACACTTCACTGCAGCAGCTTCCTCATCCAAGCTTCTGTCAACACATGCCTGCCTTGGACTGGCTGTGAGTGAGAGTGTACTTGTGTGCATGCAGGTGTGTAGTGCATGTGATGTTAGTGCACTAAAAAGTGTAGCAGTTCTGCTGATGTGTGTTTGTCCTTGTTTGCATATATAAATAACAAATTAAACTGGTATCATAGAGGTGATACTGAGTTGCATGACGGTTTGAGTTAGCCGATATCTCTGGGGCTGCTCAGATTTGCTTTATTTTTTTCTGAGCAGATTAAGTGCAAGAGAAAATATTCCATTTACTTTTTCTTTCATAACTTTTACCAAAAATCTATGAAAATTCCACCCTTATATTTGTATGTTTAGTAAATGTACATTTTTATTTTCCCTCTCCTCCTGTTTTCACTACTCTCAGGGATCTTGAGGGAAACCAGATTCAAACTCTTAACTACTCTATCTTAAAGACATGCAGCAAGCTTGAAGTTTTGTGAGTATCCTGCTTTATTAAAAGTTCAATAAGAATGCTGAAAGCTCAGGGTTTAAATCTGCGCACCACACAGAAAGTTTCCCAAAAGATAAGGTAACGAGAGGTGTTTTTTGATCTTCAGATGCTGCATATATACTCAGCAGCTACTTTGTTAGGTACACTTGTTGAACTACTCAATAACACAAATATCTAATCGGCCAAACAAATAGCCGCAACTCTGTGCATGTAGGCATGAAAACATGGTCAAGACGACCTGCTGAAGTTCAAATGAATGTCACGAGGCTGAAGAAGTCACTTGAATGAGTGACAAAACGTTTCTCCCACTGAAAACACTATGCCCAGATGAACATAATCAAGTTTTTAGGATGTCTAAAGAAGACTGTAAAAATGTTGTCTGGTCTCATGAGTCATGATTTCTGTTGCAACATCTGGATGTTAGCATTTGGCATTAACAACAAGAAAGCATGGATCCATCCTGCCTTGTGTCAAAGCTCGGGTTAGTGGTGGAATAGTGTTGGGGATATTTTCTTGGCACACGTTGTGTCCCTTCAGACCAGTGGAGCATTGTTTAAACACAACAGCCTACCTGAGTATTGTTGCTGACCATGACCACAGTGCACCCATCTTCTCATGGCTCAGATCACTTCGAACTGGTTTCTTGGACATGGCTTCTCAACATCTCAACCCAGTAGAGCAGGTGTTTCAAACACAATGGCCCAACAAAGACAAAACTATGCATAAGACAAGACCCCCCCCCCACAGCCATTCAAACTAGTAGATAAACAATTAAATAAAAAGTTTGTGTCTTTCATTTTTTTGCATTTTACAAAGTGTCCACAGTAAAAAGAATCACTTGTTGAAATGTTGCTCGTGTCAGAACTATAACAGAATGTGATATAGATACAATATTACAGCTGTTGCATTGTTAGTCTACAGCAAGTGTTAGTTAAGTGTAATGAAGATGTGTTTGTGCATGTTTAATATATCTCTGAGGTCTCAGTTGTGCCTAAACGCAGTTAATGTTGTGTTTACAGGAAATACATTAGAAATGATGGACTTTTCATATATCAATGCAGTTAGTTAATCATCCTTAAGGGACTTAAGTGGCTTAAGTTTTTAGAAAATCTCCCATTTTAATCCTTTAATTATGTTTTATTCATTTTATTTTATCTGTTCACCTAAGTTTATCTCCTGTTCTCTCCCCTTGGTGCGCCCACCCTCAGACACACTTGTTCTATTTTTATTTATTTTATTAATTAACAAGAACAAATTCTGCTGTGCAATCAGATCTTTAAGAAATTGGTCAAACAAGCATAGAACTAGAAATTGGCGCAACTAAATGTGACTATCAGGCCTGGCCTAAACTTGCTTGGAAACTTGGCTCAGGCAAAAAATTACACTGTGGCAGGCCTGCTGATCTTGGCTTAATTAGGCTTCTCACCAGCTCTTTTCCTGCAGTCATACTTGGAGTTGGCCTCGGCATGCAATCATGTCACTAGACCCAGCAGCTCCGGAGAATATGTTTAAGTAAAGCTTTTCCTGGGCACATTGTGCTCTTCATTTATTTTTATCCCAGATGTGGAGGGTCACTGGGTTAAATAGGACATAAACAGAAATTAATGCTCTGGGTTTTAGTCTGCCAGGTTATTATTCCAGGTCCGTCACTACCATGTGATAGTGAGCTTGTGGGATGGCACCTATTCATTCACTTGTCACCACATCACAGTGGATTGTGTATATGGATCTTTTGCTTCCCACTGTCAACAGGATCACCTCATACACCAACAGAAGCCAGACAAATGCCATACACTTAAATTTAAGCTCTTCCACTTCGGTGAGCCAAGTCTCAATCTCCTTGGTGGATGCTGCATCCCTGACCTCACCAAGGCTGCCGACTTGCTGTTTCACAAATGGCAATGCAAAGCCCAACAGTAAAGCATGTTGTTTTTAGGACCTATCAGAGCAGCTCATGTGCCTCAGAGGAGGTTAAACTGAGATCTAGACAGACGTGCAATCAAGGTTTGTTTCAAATGAATGCATGTGCGGCATTTTTAAACTCCACAAATAAAAACACAACATAGGGCTGAGAGGAGATGAGCCATGAGGTTTGGCAGTGAAATGAGCTGAATTAGAGGAAAGGATTCACATGAAGTTCAGTGAGTACGGAGGCCTAAGCAGGGTCATGCAAACTTTGAGGACATGGTTAAGACTGACTAAAGTAAATGAGATTGTATCCATTTATACCAGTTTTCCAACAGCACTTTGCAGCTCTCTGCATGGTTTCTGACAGCAGCTCTGCCTTCTTCAGGTTACTGATAGACAACAGGATTAGGACAATTCCCGAAAACACCTTCCAGTCTCTGTGGAAGCTGGCCGAACTGTGAGTAAGAGCATATTCACAGAAAGTCAGTAAAAGCATGTCAAAATAAATAAATAAATATACACCACTGTCTTCAAGTTCACTCAAAGAGATTCTGGTGAGGCTGGTGTTAGAGAGGTTTTGTTCTGATGAGATATGAAGTGTCAGGGATGAGTAAGAAAAGAAACCTGTGTAGAATTTCATGCAAACATTATGTATCTGCGCATTTATTTAAAGCCTTTGCTGTTTTCTATGCATGTTTACACTGTCCATGTTTGGAATTGAATGAGAAAAATGTAAATGTGCTATAAAATGAGTCAGGAGGTTTAATTTTTCCCTTTTCTCTTTCATCCTCTTTAGGGATCTGTCTAGGAACAGGATTAGGGAGCTGCCAAAAAACACCTTCAAGAGTCTCTCCAATTCCCTCCTTAAACTGTGAGTAAATGATAGTGTGGAAAATCATTCGTCATTATGTGGGTTTTGTAACAGGACTGAATTAGGACAAGGTCTAAAGTAGGATTAAGAAAAAATAACTTTGTGAAGGTTTCTGAGAATGTGACTTATTCTTAGTGGGATACATGGTGGCTGTAATCAGATGCAGAATAAAACTATTTTTGTTGGAAGCTCTGAAAGAAAGAATTTATAATGTAAAAGAAAAATCAATCACGAAACTGTTGCATTGAGTTAAAATAATAAGTGCAAGCATCATATTTTTAGATAAACTGAGTTTATTTATGTGCCAATTCTATATAATCCTCCATTAATCCTCTTACTTCATTTTCATTTAGTGGTATTTTGAGCTTCTTTTCCACTGTGTGAGAGGAAAATGATATATAGTAATGTAACATAAGAAATATTTACAAACTGAAGACAGGCAGTAAAATCCTGCATCAAACTGCAGTATGTAGTAGGGTTTTTTGTACTTGATATTTAAGTATTACTTCACTGTTTGTGACCCACAATGTATGATGACTTTGACTTCTCTGATTTCAAAGGCTCATCAAATCAAATATGATACACTCAGCGTTACAAGGTTAACTCTGATCGTCCGTGTAACTCACAGTTTTAGAGCTGCTCCTCGTATGCATTGTGTCGTGCATTAAGGCATATGGACTGTTTTGATTTTGTAGTGTTAAATGTATGTATAAAATGTCTCAGCCTTTTCTATGCATACTCAAATCTTCCACTTATTACGTAAAAACAACATTTCTGTACTTTTGCCTCTTAGTGCTGAAGGGGAAAAAATTATCAAAATGAATGAACTTTGAGACAAACCTGTTTATGAGCAGCAGCTGAAGACCTTTTTTTGGGAAAGGAGGGGCCAGGAGTCAGAGTAACAGCGCATGAATAATTGCTTTCATAAAACTATTGCGCTCCAGTTGGTCCGCTGGCTCCGTGTGTGTGTGTGTGTGTGTGTGTGTGTGTGTGTGTGTGTGTGTGTGTGTGTGTGTGTGTGTGTGTGTGTGTGTGTGTGTGTATAACTCCCTAACGATCACTAGCTAAGACTTAACTAGAACAATGAGATTAGGCTATTTTCCACAGCACGAGCTATCCATGGAAACGTTTTTGAGTCTTGTTGATCCCACACCTCACAGGAAAGAGACAGGCGGAGAAGGCGGACTAGGGGTCTGCTATTTGAATCACTCGCATCACAGAAGAATTGCTGTTTATTGAGACTTTTGGGACAATCTGCTGCCCTCATTCGATGTCACATAATGCACATACAGTAACACATCCAATGGAGTGCATCCCCCTTTCAGTGACAAAACAGGCCTGGCCCATCAAGGGTTGGACTCGACTAGACCCCGGAAGGTGTGCTGTGGTATCTGGCACCAAGATGTTAGCAACAGATCCTTCCATCGTGTAAACTGTGAGGTGGCGCTTCCATGGATCAGACTTATTTCTCCAGCACATCCTACAGGTGCTCGATTGGATTGAGATCTTAGGAATTTGGAGGCAATGTGAACACCTCAAACTCATCGTTGTGCTACTTTTTGCTTTTTGGTGCCCTGCAGTGGACACACTGGGTCCAAAAAGCAGCATGGTCAACATGGGTACCATGAATGATCTGTGAAAATGCAGCACAATACACAATAAACTGTGATGCACAGTATATTCTGACATGTTTTCATCAGTTTGCAGTACAACAGCTCATATGTTGGATCGGACCACACAAGCCAGCCTTCGATTCCCACGTGCATCAATGACCCTGCTGCTGGTTCACCACTGTTCTTTCGTTGAACCACTTGGGATAGATAGTGACCACTACAGACTGGGCACACCTCAAAAAAGCTGCTCTGACCCAGTCGTCAACCCATTACAGTTTGGCCCTCGTCAAACTCGCTGAAATCCCTACGCTTGCCCTTTTTTTTTTTCTTGGAAGTGCAGGCTGATCTCACAGATCACTGCTGTCACTTCAAAAGCTGTCCATCGTGAAGCGACTTACAAAGCAGGAAAAAATATATTATGTCAAAGTATCAAAATATGCTATTGCACAGATCTATCCTGCCATTGTTCATTGCAACATTTCTGGCTTGTAGTTATTCAGGCCCTCTAAAGAAGACTTTAAATCTACTCTAAACTATGTAATCTGAGCAGGGGGAAAAGTGCAGAAAGCATTCTGTATCTAATGTCAGGTGTAATTGGACACAGACCTGTTTTTTTACTTGTTTTAAACAATCAAGGATGTCAGGAATGTACTGTCATTTGGCCATTTGTTATATTTCATGTTGACAGGCTTTGTTGTGTTTATCATCTGTTTCTTGTTTCAGAAATATCTCCCATAATCCTCTCCTCCGTATTCATCCAAGCCATTTCCACCACCTGACACATCTTCAGTCTCTGTAAGTACTCTGACATACACACGTTTGCCTGTTTTTATACATGTGAGGACCTTTATTGCCCTGAGCCTCAAACATCACAACTACATGCTTAATTTTAATAACTTTCCTCTAAACGTTATTCTAACCTCAATCATGAATACTAGTTTAAATCTTCAAACACTTCTTTGAAGTCATCTGGGACTCTCCAGAATATCTTTCTAATGCATTAATGGCTTCTTCACTTTGATGTCTTAATGCTGAAATTGGTCTTCAGAGTTTGCTGTAGTCTAGTGCGGTGGTGAAATCTGTTATTTCCTACAGAGCGCTGGAGGGAATTGAGATCACAGATATTCAGACTAAGGTGTTCCTTCCCATGAAGAACCTCTCCCACATGTATGTGTAACACACAGCCGTCACTTCAGAAGAACCAGCATGTTTTGTCATCTCTTCTTTGTCGGTTGTGTTTTTGTTTGTTTTTTACAATTTTTCTCTTTTCTCTACAAGCTATTTCAAGAAGTTTCAGTACTGTTCCTACGCACCTCATGTGAGGTCCTGTAAACCCAACACAGATGGCATCTCTTCTTTTGAGGACCTCCTGGCTAACATGGTGCTGCGGGTGTCTGTCTGGGTCATGGCCCTCATCACCTGCTTCGGTAATCTGTTTGTCATCGGCATGAGGTCGCTGATTCGTGCTGAGAACAACCTGCATGCTGTCTGCATCAAAGTTCTCTGCTGTGAGTAACAACGTAGCACCGGGTGAGACAGTCTCGCAAAATAAAAGTACTTGTAAAAGCAGCAATAAATCTAAATGTCAAGCTGTTCTTTTGGAAAGTGAATAAGTCAGCTTAGCCTTGCTTCTATCCAATGAAACAGGATGAAGAAGTTTGTTATACTGGGATGGGATCAAACTGCTTGGAGACTTCCCAATCTACACACTTCTCCTTCATTCTCCTCTTTCACATTCCCTGTGCCTTTCTATGCCACTGTTGCAAAGCCTACTCCAAAAATGCAAAAACTGGGATGTTTTGTAAAGTGGAAATAAAAACAGAATGCAGAAATGAAATAAGGAAAAAGTTCCAGATAAACTATCAGCTCATTTTGAAATCGATGATAGCAAAATTTACCAGTGTATAGCATCCTGCCTTCATTTAACATCAGTCCATAAAAGTCTGGGACCTGAGGAAACCAGCAGCTGGACCTTTAGAAGTGTAGCCTTTTCCCATTCTTGTCTGACAGAGGACTCTAGCTACTCGGCAATCCTGGGTCTAATGCACCCTCATACCATTAGAGAGCCAGGCATCCATGTTTTCCAAAATGAATTTTAAATTTCAATTTGTCTGACCACAGAATAGTTTTCCGCTGTGCCTCAGTCCATTTTAAATGACCTTTGACCCAGAGAAGATGGTAGCATTTCTGGATCATGTTCACATATGGCTTGTTCTTTGCATCATAGAGCTTTAAACCTTCTTGGATGGCACAATGAACTGTGTTCACAGACAGTGAAATCTGGAAGTGTTACTGAGCACATGCAGGGATTTCCATGACAAAATCAAGTCTGTTTTTATTGCAGTAAAGTCTAAGGACCTGCAGATTATGGGCATCCAGGACTGGTATTTTTCTCCAGATGCATCTTTTGATGATATTTTGTACTGTAACTGGTGAGGTATCCAAAGTCTTCATAAATTTGCAGTGAGGAAAACTGTTCTAAAATTCTTCAATTTGTGTTTTTTCTTTTCTTTTCTTTTTAAACAGATTTGTGAACCTCTGCGCATCTTTACTTCTTAGAAACTCTGCCTCTCAGGGATGCTCTTTTTATACCCACTCATGTTTCTGATTTGTTGCCAGTGATCCCAATGAGTTGCAAAAAGTCTCTGCAGCTGTTTCTTTTTAGTATCACTTACTTTTGTTTTCTGTGTTCTGTTGTGAATAGCACGTGACTATGGGTTTATGAGATTGGTATTTGTGTTTACACAGGATCCCAACTTTTTCTGGATTTGGGATTGTAGTTTGCGTCTCCCCTCATGGTAAAAAGCTTCCCTCCCTGAGTCTGTTTCTATTTGAGGTTTCTTCCTCTTTAGAGGGAGTTCTTTCACGACTCTGTTGTCTATGGCTCGCTCATATGGGATTGTCCAATCAAACCATGGGATTGTGGCTATATTAGATTGTCACAATATGAACAAAACTGTCTGGAGGCAAAATTGTTTCCACTTGGTTTGTTTCCAGAAGTAAAAACATGTTTAATTTTTTTTTTTTATTTAATGTCAGAAATCTAACAGCATTGTGTTAGAGAAAACAAAAACAAGAGACTAACTCACTAAGACTCTGAGATGGAGGGAAAAGGAAATGAAGATGTTTGCTGCAAACCATGCAGGTTTTTGGTTTTTTGTTCTGCTGTACTTCTTAAATTGTTTACTTTGTCTTATTTGTACATTATTTACGGAGCACCTTTTCTTTGGAGATTGCAGATAGTTGCGTCGTTAATGTGAGGAGCAGATTGTTCTTTTGTTTTTGTTTTTTGTTTATTTACTCTGTCATTAATGAATAAGTAAAGAAACATAATCATCTAATTCAAGGACGGGCTTTCTAGGAACATTAAAAATTTGATATAATAGATTAGACGTGAGAAGCAAGTGGGCTTGAGTTCAGATCCTTAATTAATAAATGGAGGTCAATTTTGAATCTGTGAGAAATGCCTCTTAAAATGCAGTTGAGGTCCTGTCAGATCATTAAAGAAATTCACAGTCACTCAGAGATTGTTTGAGCAGACCCCCACCCCCCAAACCTCGGGTTGAGAGGTTTAACAATAAATATATCAAAATTTGTGAAACTTTAGCAGCTATAATGCATTTAACATCTCACTAAAATTGCATTTTTAATCCAGGGGTGTCTTTGGTTACAGGGAATCATGTTTTTACAGCAGTAATAACTTAGTGAAGAAGAGATTATTGTGCAGCTATTAGTAAGTATAAATTTAGATTGCCATAGTCTTCTTAAAATTAAGATGCTAACCACAACGACTGAAAATATGCTTTACGTTTAATTTCTAACATTCTAATAAGTAATTACACAGGACACAGAGGGTTCATGTGGTACTCATAAATATACTTTGATTAGTGTGTGATTACATCTTCCAACAAATTGATCTGTTTTCAAAAATTCTGATTTTATCCATTAAAAATACAAAGGAGCATGCATCGGTTTGTGGAAGCCACCAACAACAACAGCTGGTTATAAGCTAACATCATGTATCCAAAAAATCACAGTTTCCTTCTCATAAACAGTTTGTTTATATTCTTGCACCATAGGGTAGCGTTTTTTCATGAGGTGTCCGTTAGAGCCACTATAAAGGAAGTTTCACTAATGTTAATGTTAATGACTAACAGCAGCTAACAACAGCATTTCCCAACAGAAAAGTTTAGCATATCTCAAACAACAATAAGAGGAGGGGGTGGAAAATCTCAGAGTGAACGGCTGCTGTTTATTTCAAATCATCCTCAAGAAACTGTGATTTTGGATGAGACAGGTTTTAAAGTCTCAGTTTTAAACTCACTGAAAAGCCTTCAGCTAATCCAAAACGCTGCAGCAAGAGTACTGACAGGGACTAGAAAGAGAGAGCATATTTCTCCTGTTTTGGCTTCCCTTCATTGGCTTCCTGTTAAATCCAGAATTGAATTCAAAATCCTGCTCCTCACATACAAGGTCTTAAATAATCAGGCCCCATCTTATCTCAATGACCTTGTAGTACCATATCACCCTATTAGAGCACTTCGCTCTTGCTCTGCAGGCCTACTTGTTGTTCCTAGAGTATTTAAAAGTAGAATGGGAGGCAGAGCCTTCAGTTTTCAGGCCCCTCTTCTGTGGAACCAGCTTCCAGTTTGGATTCGGGAGACAGACACTATCTCTACTTTTAAGATTAGGCTTAAAACTTTCCTTTTTGCTAAAGCATATAGTTAGGGCTGGACCAGGTGACCCTGAATCCTCCCTTAGTTATGCTGCAATAGACATAGGCTGCCGGGGGATTCCCATGATGCATTGAGTTTTTCCTTTCCAGTCACCTTTCTCACTCACTATGTATTAACAGACCCCTCTGCATTAAATCATATCTGTTATTAACCTCTGTCTCTCTTCCACAGCATGTCTTTTATCCTGTCTTCCTTCTCTCACCCCAACCGGTCGCAGCAGATGGCCGCCCCTCCCTGAGCCTGGTTCTGCCGGAGGTTTCTTCCTGTTAAAAGGGAGTTTTTCCTTCCCACTGTTGCCAAAGTGCTTGCTCATAGGGGGTCATATGATTGTTGGGTTTTTTTCTCTGTATCTATGAAGCGCCTTGAGGCGACTTATGTTGTGATTTGGCGCTATATAAATAAAATTGAATTGAATTGAATTGAACAATCACTTCAGTATCACTGTCATCAGACGTGAGCTTCACTGTCTCATCGACTCATATCGGACTCCTTTCACAAAGTTTTACAGCCTCCTAATAGACACCAAACAAACTGACAGCAGACTGACAGCCTACACTCCCTACAGATGAACAGACACCAGAGCTGTTTGTCCTAGAGTGGCCACCATACCTAAGGTGATGCACTTGAATTGGGAGGGGTAAGAAAACAGTTGACTGCAATCTAGTGCATCTAGATCTAGTGGTGAGATTTTACACACAGTTTTAGTCAACGCTTACCTAATTTCTTTCCAACCCACCTATCTGCATATAGCAAGATCCATCCATGCTTGTGGTTCCATTAATCTTGCCTGTTGTGGTGACTTAAAAAATATTATGATACTGTTTTTGGGAAGGATGTAGCTGACAGATGGGCTTATAATCACACAGGGCACATCTGCCGGTAAATAGACTCATAGATGTCATCCTTATCATCCAGGTGCTGACTGCCTCATGGGCGTGTACCTGTTTTTTGTTGGCGTATCTGATGTAAAATTCCGCGGTCAGTACAACCGTAACGCCCTGCTGTGGATGGAAAGTGCGGAGTGTCGGATCATTGGATTCCTGGCCATGCTCTCCTCAGAGGTACTGCCCATGTATATATCACACTTCAACACACGCAAATATGCATGCAGATTGAGACGAACTGATCTGTACTGTAAAACTGACACATCACAAGGAGTTGCACTTACACATCCTTCGCTTTTTGCTTGTACTTTTGCCCTGCTGTTTTCAGCTAAAGTAGCTTCAAGATTAAAATCATCTTTTGTTCCGCTCACTGGCCGTATCAGCTTGTTTCGGCTCTGCATTGTATAAATATCATGTTTGCAGACTAAAGTACTCATATTATGCTCTCTTTTACTTTAAAAACGTGTTTATAATTCACTCTCACTCATTGCTTTTAGCTGTTGCAGATGGAGACATAACAAGCCTCAGCTGGAGTTTAACAACCCGTCTCAGAACTTTATGCACTTTCCAGGATCAATCATCATTAGACTGACTTTATAAATGATGTGAACCCAAGTTCCATCCTCTGCATGTTGATTCCTCTGTCATAATAGAGGTTCTACTAATAACAGTGCAGCCAATATTCAAACCAGTGTTCAGTTTATAAGTTAAAAACATGTTGTTTTCATTTGCGGTGCATGTTTCTCCTCAGGTGTCTGTTCTCCTCCTGACCTACCTGACTCTGGAGAAGTTCCTTGTCATTGTTTTCCCTTTTAGAAATTTGCGCCCAGGCAAATTTCAGACAGGGGTAAGTTGCACTTTTCAAAATGGGGAACAATGTGCCTGATGAATGTCATCCAACTGTTGTCTTTGTCTACAAAGTAATCGTCACTCTTATTTTGAAGAAAAACTGCTGAAGAACACACTGCACAAAAGTCCTCAACGCTTACTGACTCAGTAACTGCAGAGCTCCAAACCTCCTCTGGCATTAACATCAGCACAAAAACTGTTTGCTGGGAGCTTCATGCCTTCAGTAGGTGTAAAGTGCAGGTAGCTCATTTTAGTCCACTAGTAATCTTAGCTGTAAGGGAAAACAGTTTGTGTGAAGAACAAAAGAGAGATATCCTTTGTTCTACTGGTTTGGTATGAAGTATAAAGTAACCCCTGAACATCGCCAGAAGTCCCCAAAATATTGACCATTTCCAGATTTACTACAGTCTAATATTCATTTTACTGCTTTGAACCAAGTCTAAGAGTCAGCCATTTACTGTAAATATGCCTCCACCCACCTCACATCCACCAGTAAAGAATTAAAAGACCTACTGCTTGTTCTCCCAGATTGTCCACACAGGGGCAGAACATAAAGTGACTCGTCAGTCAGCAGGAGGCAACTTGATTGAAGAAAATGCTTGAAATCTGATAAAATAAATGTCAACTAGAGTTTGGAAACCCAGGCAGTCATAACTTTTCTTATTTGGGGAATTTGAAGAGTACTTTGTGTGAAATCCTGACAGCATGTATGTTGTCCTGCTTTAAGGTGGTCCTGGCTTCGATCTGGCTGCTGGGGTTTATTATTGCAGCCGTGCCCCTAATGAATGAGGACGTCTTTGGGAACTACTACGGACGTAATGGGGTCTGCTTTCCCCTGCACTCTGACAGGCAAGAAAAACCTACTGCCAAAGGATATTCCACAGGGATTTTTCTGGGTGAATAGAAGATTTTGTTTTTCATGAATTTTCATTCCATAGTTTATACTTACATAAGTAAGAGACAGCACTCAGAAGTGGGAATAATTCTTTGTATTATTGTAGGGTCTTTACCTTACAACATAAAACACCTTGAGGCAACTGTTGCTGTGATTTGGTGATGTATAAATGAAATTGAATTGAATTGGAGTTCAGTAAAATCTTTTTTTTAAATTGTCTTTTTCAGAAAAGAAAGACAATCTTCCATTTAAACTTTAAACACCCAAAGAAATGTGAAATTGTTCATTATCACAGAATATACAAAGAGTAAAGTAAAAAAAACTACGCAGTACAAATCTGTGAAGCAGAACTGTCCTGTGTTCAAAACCACTTAAATACTGTATTTAATACTGTATGAATTGCATAACGGTGTTTGATATAGTCCCAGCCAGCATGAAAAGCATTTGTATCTCTTTAGGTCTAAACCTGGTGGCTTTCCTGGTGATTGTATTCTCCTACTCCAGTATGTTCTGCTCCATCTATAAAACCGGCATCAATGCCACCGACCTGAGGAGCGGACTGCACAGAGATGTGGCTGTGGCCAACAGGTTTTTCTTCATCGTGTTCTCTGATGCCCTCTGCTGGATTCCTATATTTTTGGTGAAAGTCCTCTCGCTGCTGGAGGTGGAGAT
>NW_005187687.1:438223-463752 GCF_000239375.1 Pundamilia nyererei | reverse complement strand
GGAAAGCTGGACAGATAAATAAAAATGGCTGTTTAATACTTGCATACATTTCTCATTAATATGCCAAGCAATGGAATCCTAACAAGGCCCTTATTTCCTGTTATGCTGTATTGATCTGCATATGTTTGTTTAGTATATAAAATTCGGTACGCATCCTCTCGGTGTGAGTTGTGTGCTTTTTGATGGTGTTTGTTGGTGTCAGGCTCTATATTGGTTTTTCTTAAATTAAATAACAATAAAAAGACATGAACTAACATGAAGCACATTCATATATTTTTGGCTTTTTTGTATGAGCAGTAGTAGGTCATTCTTTAAGGCTTTCTGTAACCTGAAAGGAAGACAGCGCAAATAAGCAGTGGTGTACTTTATGTATGTTTATTTACATACACACGGAGATGAATATTTCCCTATTATAAAATGAACATGACTGAAAACCTTGATTACCAAAAAACAGTGCTGGCATTGTTTTCCTCTATAAAACCATTCTAGCTAAACTTCCAGTTTAGCTCTGTATCCCTCTCTGTCCACATACCAATAGCTACCAGCTACACTTCTCTAAATGGTTACTTTGTCACTTTGGACATGGGATAATTTACAAAACAGACCTACATTTAAACATCCTTCTATCTTCAGTTTATTTTCTCAAGATTCCTATTAGCTGAAGCAGTGCAGCACATTTATTCCTGGGGTCACAAATCCTTACATTTTAATAGTTTGCTGTTAAACATACACACACACAAACAAACAACAAAAAACAGCTTCTCACAGCACAAATTATACCTGATATAACTTTTACAGATCCAGGCTCATGCTAACAGTTTCTAACCGTAGTCAAAAGTGTTTCTCTCTATCTGCAGTGGCACCAAATTCTATTCCTTAATAGCACCATCTAAAATACTTCTTATAACTGAATTGGTACTTGCTATCGGTAATACAAATTGTCCTCCTTGCTGATTTTTTTGTATTAATAAATATTAATAAAGAATTATAAATTTTTAATACAAAAAATAACATTTCTAATCAATTTAAATGAAAAATGAAGTAATATTTATATATTCAATTTAAAAGCATAATAAGTAATGTAGTGAAGGACACTTGTGGGTGTTTCTTTTGAGAAGTCATTTAATGCTTTAATCTTCTATGTTATGACTATTTTTAGCCATAACAATAGCACTCATATTTTATATTCATATCATTATGTGTAGGATTGTGCACATTTTGTTGTATTTCTAGCTTTTTTTAAATTTTTGTTTAGATGTGTTAGGTTGTATGGTCTCTAGTTTAGCCAGGTTTCTTTTGTAAACGAGATGCTGTTCTCAGTGGGAGTTCTTGGTGAAAAAAAGGTAATGATAATCACAATACAAAAATTAAGCTGTTTCACCTCCATATTAGTTTGTGCAGCTACGTATCATACACGTGCTTGTTATCCTGCTACAACGTGTCTTTGGAGTTGTTTTCCACGGCTTTTTCTTCTCTTGATTTGGTCTCACCTGCGGTTCTCAGCATCCTTTCATAGCAGGTGTCCTGCCCTTGGTCCAAGGTGCGCCCCTAGCGACACGTTTATGGACACAGCTGCTAACCAATAGGAAGCTTGTCTTGCCTCAGTTACCGGCTTCTTGGCGTTCGATTGGTTGCTAAGGGCGGGGCACTCACATCCCGAGCAGTAGCGCTGTCAGCTGAGGCGGCACGACTCCTGGAGGAGAGAGACGAGGAGGATTGATGAAAACAAGCCACCGAATCACATAAACAAAGAACTGGTGCTAGGAAATGATCCTGTAGTGGCCGAGGTCGACGCAGAAAAGGTACAGTTAATCTAAATGATTCGCCAGTGCTGTGCCCGGTGCTGTTTAACGGCTCTGTGTCAACCACAAAGGCAACCGAGCAATTTCTTAATACAACATCGATAGCTCTAACTACCACGGGGGGCTTCTACTAGCTCTTTAGCAGCTGAGTTAGCCATAGGCTTAGCCGGTTACAGTGGTCGGCCATTAAAAGAAAGAAAAGGAGAATGTGACTTAACCTAAACTCGCTTCTTTAGTTGCCTCGGTGCCACCAACACAACGAACAATGCCGAGCGGCTTTGTGAGGCAGGTTAGCTAAAGCAACAGTGTTTATCTAAAACAGCGACTATCATAGTAAATCACACTTTATGATGGCTACGCTACACTTTAGCTATCAGCGAGGGAGCTAATGTAAATACCAGCAGTGCTACTTGCCAGTGATTACAATCTGGGAGCATTAAAAAAAAAGTGTGTCACGTCTGGAAGAGAAAACACGCACGTCTCTCAGTTCCGGTGCCCGTCTGATACCCTGTCTGGGCCTTTTGGACCCCTCACCGATGAGGTGTTTTTCGTCATTGAGAGAAGACGTATAGAGTTGTGGGCTGTGGATCAATGTGTAGTCCAGGTCGGGTGGTCTCCCGTTGTTATTATCCCATTGCTGAGATGTCCAGAAGCAGTCAGCTTGGATGTTTTGTGAGAGGAAGCCAGTGTTTGAGGATGTATCATTGCAGGCAGCAGTACCCTGCTGACTGTTTTAAATGTTTTGAAATCTGATTGATATTTAATAGGGGTTTTGTGCTCTTCTGTTGTGTTGTGTTGTGCTGTGCTGTGGTGAAGTGTTCTGCTCACACTGTTCACACATCTCAGGCTTACTCCCTTTCTTTCTCATGAATCATAGTCCTCTTCATCACTCCAGCTTTTTTGGCACAGCCAGTCAGCAGCAGCAGTAGGAGTGACCCAGTTAACTCTATTGTTCTGGGTATGGATTTACGCTACAAGTAACACACACACACACACACACACACACACACACACACACACACACACACACACACACAGTTTGACATGTGTGTCAGAGTATTGTGCTTCTCTGAGGTTCCTTCGATCCCTTTAAGTTTGTTCCCAATCTGGATTTCAAGATGTACAATTCCTGAAATCCAGACTGGTGTTTTTGGAATAAGTTTCCTCTACACCAGTCTAATTTGATTTCATTTTTAAATAAGCATAATGCATTTGCACAGATAGTGATTATTCTTACAGATTCAAAGCTTATTTAAGGAAGTCCTTCTTTAATTGTTTGAATCTGAAACTTTTTTTAAGATTTAAATTTTCTTGTACTTGCTGTTTAATACGTGGAGGTGCTTTATAATGCGCTGCCCCACTCGGGCTTCAAGTGCCTTTGTAGCATGACTGATTTATACATCAGCACCACTGTAGTGGAGCAAAAAGCCCTGCATTTATTACCTTTTAGCATCATCAAACCACATTAAAAATTCATTTTGAGAGAAACTTTATTATTTAAAATTAGAATTGGCATTTGTTTCTGTGCATTTAGTTGTAGAGAATATTGGCTATTCAAACAAAGAGTTTGCTATCAGCCACTATCCATGTGAGAGTATCATTTTAAAATTTTTGGCCCTCTATTATCGGGTTTCTCAAGTTTTGTAGAGAAGCCTTCTTTCACCCCTTTTATGATACTTGAGACTCTGTTTTTTGGCACGTTAGTGTAAATGGCTGAGTTCTTTTAAGCTTTACCGTCTATTTGTCGACAGGCCCTTCAATCCCGCTCACAGGTCACAGAGATCAGATCTAAGGAGCTCATGACAACTTTTTTTTTATTTTTTCCAGACAACTTTTAACATGAGTGGCAGAGACTAATCTGGTATAATGCTGCTGTAAGTTTCCAAAATATATTTTTGGAAGCTTAATTAAGGTTGTACGGTGTGGATGAGCATGGCCACCCTTTATTTGTTTAAGTAAATCTGCCAGAAAGTAACTGCTCAGCCATCTCCACACACACACACGTGTATGTGTGAACAACAGAAAGTGCGACCTCACACTCTGGACTGGTGAACCTCAGTCAGCTGAGCTCTCTGTCTTTCCTCACCCTCTTTGTTCCCATAGATACCACTAGACACCTCACTCCCACTGCCTTACATAACGTGGTTCTTCTGCCAGAGACACACCAGTTGACTCACACACAGAAGACATCATCACACAGTCCTTACCATCACGCTCCCTGTTTGTTTTGCCCCAGGTGCTCATTTTATGGGTGTGCTGTTCTCCGAATATTATTCAGAGAGCAGCTAAATAGTTTTTGTCTTACATGGCCTGTTAAGCCTGTTTGAGCGGCGTGTCGATGTATTGATTTAACAAAGAATTAATTGAATTTGCTTGTGTGTGTTTTGTTTGTTTTGTGTGTGTGTGTGTGTGTGTTTGTTTTAAGATTTTAGGAAATTGTTGAGGGAGCGTTGTTTCACGCCTGTAGATTTAATGGAGCTCTGAGGCTGTTTGATTATGCATTAGCCCGCACATTGGAGACTCCAGAGATACTGTTATATAACACAGCTCTATATGGAAAGACATATTGCTGTGTGTGTGTCTGTTTACACGTACACTTCAATGGCTAGTGTGATGTAATGCCGTGATGCATTTTTTTGTATTTGATGTTTTGATGTGTCATTTTGTTTTTAAAATCAAGCCATCAGTCCTTGCTTTTATCTTTTCTGAGCTGCAGGCAAAGCTAATTGTGTTTAAAACAATCTTGTCAACGTACAAACTAACAAACCTGACCTCCTCAGAAAGAAACGCTATTGGTAAGCAGAGCTTTTGTTTCTGTAATGGGCTCAAGAGGGCACCATTGTAGAGCCGGTGTTTGGGCATGATAATGGCAGGAGAAAAATAAAGATGGAAGATAATCAGTTGTTAAACTACCAATGTGGACAATACAGCTACAATACTGAGAAAAAAGTGCTGAGTCACCCCTCATTTCTTTATATTTTATCGGGAAAATGAAAAATAGGTGCAGTGATTTGTTGAAGCATGCAAAAATAATGCAAATACATTATATAATGCAAAAACAGAGTTTTTACACTTCTAACAAACTTGAAAGTTAATATTTGGTGTGACCACCTTTATTATTCAACACAGCCTGAAATCTCTTTGACAAGCTGTCTTGTTATATCTCTAAGTAGTCTTCAGGAATAGTTCTTGGGGCTTCTTGAAGCACATTCAAAGCTCTTCTTTGGATGTTGCTGCCTTTTATTCTGCTCTCTGCCAAGATCCCACACTGCTTCAGTAATGTTGAGGTCTGGACTCTGTAGAGAGACGAATCCATGGCTGATAGTGTTGCTTTGTGTGTTTTTCTCTCCAGGTATGCCTTTACTGCATTAGAAGTGTGTTTGAAATCATTGTCATGCTAAAAAAAGAAGACTCCACTATGTTTTACTGATACCTCTAGACTGTTGTACCGCTCTCCTGATCTCTTGGTTCAAACCAAGTAGTTAAGATCTGTTTTTGATTTTTAGTTAGTCAAGTTCTTGTGCAGTTTGACATACCTTGGCTATTTCTCCCTGTTTCCCTTCCACTGAGATCATTTCTGATGAGACCACAGCAAACAGTAGATGGGTCAACTGAAAGGCCAGATGCATCTCTCAGGTCCTGTCTGGATCTGGCTTGTTTTCTATTCCTTAAAGACGTGACTTTCAGATACTGTTCATCTGCTATTAATACATTTTTATATACCGCCACTTCTTTTTGTAAGATATGGCACATTTTGAGATAATAGCTCCTTCACATCTGCCTTCATGTCAGTAATTTTCATTGATTCAACTAAAGAAATGGGGTCATATTATGTTTTGTTTTATTTTTTTGTTTTTTGTGACAGGCTGTCTTATGTTATGGTTGAATGGTTCTTAGATTAGTGTTAAGTTGCTTAACAATTGAAAGACAATCCTCTGAAAATGGTCAGAGACAAGGACCGGACTGAAAGTGATTGAAAAAGGTATTTTAAAAGACCTGCAGAGAACCTGAGGCAAAATATCACAATAGGGTGGCAGACAGTACAGTAATTGTAGTGGTGCATTGCAAACTTTTAAACGTGATCAATTTTAAACTCGTGACACATCTTTTCCCTTGTATAGGCTGTTTTAATCAATTGAATCTGTTTGATGTTTGAGTTTAAGTCAACAAAAATGAATTATTAGTCTGATAATCTAGCCTTCTATTCTTCCCCAGCACTGGCTAAAAATAATTACACACCTTTATGGAATGCAATTCTTTTGCGTACAACCTTGTACGCAGTGTACAATGTGGTGTTCATACTTTACACTATAAAACAAAAATCAAAGTAGTTTTGAAAGCATGCGGAAAATGCAGCCGCTAAAAGTGAAAGTTTCATTTTCACTCTGAGAAGTCACTCTCAGCTTAAACCCTGCCCAAACATGCAGTAAATATAAACATGTCAGTTACTTTGCCTGTTTAAACCAGTTTTATGAAGGCATGCATGTATAAAGTAGGTGTTGTACTTAATCAGCTTTGTTCAGCACACACCAACCAGCCAATTCTAACATTTAGTGACATCATGAAGGATTCCCTTACTTTTAATTAAATGTTAATTCCTTTGTACTGTTCACAAGGAAAATTTGAATGTAGGATTCTTACATGTAACTTTTATTTAAACAAAAACAATTTGCTAACCTTCATTTTTTTTATTGTCACACGCATCAATGATGATAATGATTTAGTAAGACTGAAAGGTATTTGGTGCTTGATTTAACCACAAAGTAAAATCACTCTCCTTTATTAAAAGTGTTAACTTAAAATATGCACTCAGTCCCGCTCTTGCGGGAGCAAATGTCCCCGTGATCTGGACTGATGCTTGTGGTGAGGCGCAGGTGTCATTAACTGTGAACTGAATTAGTCTTGATTTTTTGCTTAAGACCAGGAGTAAACTTGTTTATCTTCTCTTGTTCGACCGGCTTGCTGAGTGTACGGGGGAGTCTGGAAACTGTTAACAAGACAACGTATTTGACTGACAAGAGAGATAAAAGTCCCCTGTCACAGAGGTCCCAGATGGTGCAATTTAAATAGTAGGTGGAGGGATGATCAGAGAAGAAATACAAGGGGGTTGCTTTGGGCTGCTGAGGTTAAACTAAGAGGTACAAAGCAGAAAAAGGTGAAAAAATTGGGTTTAAAATGACCATCATTCTCAGATTAATAATTAATTCTATGAATCTTGTTAATCTGGGATGTGAACACATGGAAAAAGCAGCAAAAATGCAATTTTTGATTTTTAAAATAAAAGATCCCACAAAAAAATGGTTGTGGCAGTCTCCTTTGACCTAGACTGTGTGGGAGGAAGTAGTTTCTACATTTCAGACTGAATGTTGAATGTGAGACTGGATGGCTCCGCTTTGTCTTCTCAGCTCAACTTTCACCTCTGACTTGCAGGGACACATTTCTTTCTTTGTTGGCAGTGTTGTGGCTGATAACTAAAGTTGAAAAGCTGCACAGTCTACATAAAACTGAACAAAAACAGAGGGACGCTCAGGGGAGGAATCACAGTTAAGGAATGGCAGCTGTTTATTTTAGCCTATGACCCTGTGGTTTGTGTGTGTGTGTCTCTTTGGGTCTATTTGGTTGTCCCATAACACCAAACCATGTCTGTACTGCGGGCAGAAGCTGGTGCTTATCTCATAATTCATATTCAGGCTGATTTGTGTGCAGGCTGTTAAGTAACTCAGAAATTATGACCAAAAAACTAATATTATACTAATAGTCAGGTCAGGTTGTTTCTAATACATATCTTAATGCAGATAAAATGAAAATGCAGAAAAGACAGATACTTTTATCTGTGGGGTTTCTTTGATTGGTTGGTCAGAATTAAAGATTAAATACAGAATAAAAGTCTCCTGTTTGTGTGTGTTCATGTGAGGAAGAGTGAATGAGTCTGTTTTTAATAGTTGGCTGTTGTACTGCCTTAGGGGACGGCACGCCTCTCTAACTGACTTTGGCACCGAGCCTCACTGTGCCTGTTTGCCAGCCGTTAGCTATTTCCTTGCTCTTTGTTTTGTCTCCAGACACTAGCTTGTGTGATGTATTTATTTGACCTTTGACCTTGATGGCATTTGAAGTCTCCTTTGTTTGTGGTGATTGTGGAGATTCAAGAAAGACAGATTACAAAATTCAAGGAAGGAAAATTCTCATTTCCTGTTAGCAGCCAGTGGCCGGTGTAGCTTCAAGCAGACGGCCTGAAGCAGGGATGAGAAGAGGGCTACAGAGTTGTGGTAACGTCACTTCTTTCTAAAGCCACATGCCTTACGTATATATTTTTTCATTTTCAACAAAGACATCACTTCCTGTGTATAAAAAGCATCACCCTCTGCACAACACCATCTTGCTTTATCCAGCATTTTTCACAATGCAGTTTCCTACTCCACTGAACCTGCAAACAGTGTTTAATGTGTAAAGTGGGTTTAGTGTTTTCCCATACGAGAGAGTTTTAATCATCCTAATTAAACCTGTGTTGCAGTCTTTACATGGAGGGCGTGAAAGTTTTGTTTTCACACCTACATGCGCAAAATCCCGGGATGATTCACCAAGTGAAGCTGATGTCATGACGATGGCATACACAGCAGGAAGTCACCGGAGGATATGGAGCTCCCAAGAGATGTTTACCACCTTACCTGCAGAGAGAAGATTGAGTGAGGAGTAAAGAAAGATTACACTTTTTTAATAAAGAACATTTACTTGAATAATAAGTGTAAGGGTTTTGAAAAAAGACCCTGCACATTATTTGCGAGGCTTTGACTTTAAAAATTTCCATTTACATATTGAGGAAGACTTTTAGTAATGTGAGTTAGGATTGCTGGATTAGCATTAAAGAACCACATAATTAGGGTTAAACTAAAACAGTGCAGTGTAGTCCCTGTGAGATTTGTTTTTGGATAAGGGGCTGGGATGTCATTTGCGTTTTGACATTTGGCGTAATTCCTGGTCCCTTTCCAGAATTAGATCAAGGAAGTTTTACCTTCAACAGTAACAGTAGCCTACTTATATCATAATGTTGTAACACTTCCGTGTATAGCTGTCATTGTTTTCTTTTTTTTCATGAGTGTACATAAATGTGCATTTGCCAGGCTTTATTTGACAGATTTAAAACCACATGACAATCACACCCCACAGTTGTCTCTGAAATGTGTGTACTAATCAGCAGCTGATTGTTCCAAACATAATTTTAGGCTACTGTGCTTCCTGTTTGTGTTTTCACCCACCCAAACACCCTACCCCCCACCCCTCCAAGCTTTGTTAATGGGTGTGTCTGTCCTCAGGAATCCTACACCATTAACAATTGAGGTTACTGTAACTGGCTAAACAGCTTCGACCAGTGAGCGCAGGGTATCTGACACACCAACACGCAGTGTTCCGGCTATCCAAAGCAGTAAACAGATGCCATTCTTTAATGCTCTACTGCTACGCGAGAGGGAAAAAAGGATGAAACAAGAGTCAGGAAGCAGGTGTGTGAGAGAGGACGCAAGAAAGAAATCATTTTTCTCATTGCCAAAAATGCCTCTGTGAGGGAAGGTGAGTAGGAGAGAGGAAAAAGAGAGGAAGAAAATGCGAGGGAGTGGAGGGGTAAAAGAACCACCCAGATTTAACAAACCACCCAATCAAGCTGCGTTCTTGGAATTGGCTCCCTCCCCTTTTTTCACCACCTGAGAGTGAAGAAACACAGCTGTGCCTCAGAGGGCTGAAAAAGACAGAAGGAGAAACGCTCTGAGAGCAGGTGAGATTTGAAGTGGGGCACGCAAAGAGAAGAAAGGTTTTACAGAAAATCTGCTTTCAAATAAAATACGATTTTTTTACAAAAAAAATGTTTTCAAAATCTTAAACAACTGTGAGAAAGCCTCGAGAGGAAGACCTGAACTCTCAGGAGAACTGTGTAACAACAAAGCGATGAGCTCACTGTCTCGGGATTGAATGAACACAACATAAAGCGAATAAACCCTGAAAGGAAACTGGATACCAAAATGTGGGGAAAAAGGTGAAGAGTGAAAATGGACTGAATGGCCTTTTTAAGTATTTTTCCTTCCTCTGGGACAAGGATTTTTTATTTTATTTTGAGTCTTCTGTGGAACAATGTAAAGTTTTCTTTCTTCCTCTGAGGAGGGCCACATTTTGACAATATTCTACGAGGTGTCGGTGAGCTCCTGTGGAGACTGGCTAATGAGCAAATAGGGGAGACATGTCTCTAGAAGATGTCAAAAGCACCACCAGCCTTGGGGCTGAAAGCAGTGCTTCAGATCATTGCAATGGCCACTGTCTGAACCAACATCAGGATCACGGGGTAAACCAAAGTGAAGGCCAGGATGAGATCGTTCTGGACCGTATTGCCTCTCTGTCAGTGGATAAGTTTGATCCCAGTGACTTCACAGGGAGGTTTTCAAAGATCCAGTTGAGGTCCAGAAAGAGGAGAGGGATCATTAATAGAGGTATGTGGAGACTGGCTCTACAAATGTTGTGTGTTTTGGGGTTTTTTTTGTTTTCTTCTTCTGAAGAGCACAAATGTGAATGAACACAAGATGAGTCAACACAGAGAGGAGGCAATGAGATACATGTTTTGTAATATTCCCAGGAAGTTTGAATGTGATTGCTTATTTGTCATGACCTGAGGAGTTAAGTTTAAGGGTGGAAATGGCAGAAAGACAGGTCGAACATCCAGCTGAAAAAATGATCCTCCGCTCGCCAGCTGGAATGTGGGTGTGTGCGGTTTTTAGCCGCTTTGAGATTTTAAATAACTCAGATCTTCTGCTACCTGTTTAGACCCCGTCTGCCTCTTTATGTACACCACTGCAAAGCTCGTCTTTGTTGTCACTTGGAAACTAGACTCGACAGGTGTATTTGTTGTGGGTTTTGAAGACCCTGTGAAAACTGATACCCTCTGTGTCTTTAGAAAATGCCACAAGGTTACTCCACTGATCATGAATCCAGAAAGAGGCATGCCATTTCTGGCCTCAGGATTGTTGTTTTGCTCAAACCACTTGTTCTCTCTCAGCTTACCTTAAACTCTGTGAATTGTATGTCTATACACTTCCAACATTTTAGGGAGTCTTTACAGGTACACTTCGGATCAGAGTATTGTTTAAATTTTGTAATAATGTATCAGTTTTTAGATTTATTAA
Source organism: Pundamilia nyererei (assembly GCF_000239375.1). Lineage (NCBI taxonomy): Eukaryota > Metazoa > Chordata > Actinopteri > Cichliformes > Cichlidae > Pundamilia > Pundamilia nyererei. The sequence goes on along the minus strand of NW_005187687.1, from coordinate 452,789 downwards.
GTCAAGTAATACTGAATGGCATTTGAAGGAAGATCCAATTGAAGGCACTTTAGGATAAGAAAAGCAGAATGCTTATTTTGTGTCTCTGATTGAACTTGAAAAAAGATGGAAACATAGGTGCATGTTGAAGAGTGAAAAGGGGAAATTCTGGTGTGAGGTAGTGTCTGTGCAACAAAGCAGCACCTGCACAAACATGCCTGTATTGAGACTTCTCAATAAATGAGCTTGTAGAGTGCAAATGTCAAAGAAATGCGGTGAAATGTAAGATTATAGAAGCCTCTGCTGCTGAGATAATGTACATGTGTTAGTCTTTGATGGTACACAAATGTGTTCTCACTAGAGTTATCTGACCCAGCTGTGTCAAGGACACACTACTGTGTGAGCCCCGAGCCTCAAACAGCCTCTCTGTGGTCGTTTGAAGCAATTTATTTGCAATCTGTGTTTATGCGTGAGAGTGTGCTCATGTGCTGTGTTATGCTGGTTCGGTTAGCATGACAAAAACACATCACATTAACAGATGTCTGACACATGTTGACTTGTTTACTATGGTTTTTGTGATTGTGTCAGTTTGATTTATGAAGCTGAAATGAGTAATACAATCACAGATGAATAGACATTTATGCTAGGAGTTCATTCCTTGATTGAAATGTAATATTAAACATCCACAGCTCCAACATCTCCATCATTAGGTCGTGAATGATAATGCTCCAGTGAAACGATGTCTGTCTGTGCTGGACACAATGTATCAAACAGTCTCTGTTTGACTGATGAAATTGTGTAATCTCACTGGGATTACATTTCAAGTGTGTGTCTTTGATTCAAAGATGTTGTTTAAAGGACATACCATTCGCTCCCTCTATTGTTATTGTAAATTGTTAAAGTCACAACTGTTAATTTTAATTTAAGAGAAAAAATAAATACTTGATTTATCTCAAAAGTTGGCAAATTAGTGTGATACTAAAAAAGTTTTTTAAAAAGTGATTCAGTTTTGAGGTACGGTGACGATCACATGGTTAACTATGACTGTGACTCTGTGCCTGTTATAAACTTTCTCCTCATGCTGAAAGTGAGAAATCGCCTCTTTCTGCATCACTCTCTGTGTTTGTGCTGATGTGGAGGGCAGCTATTTACACCTCTGTACCCATTCTGTGCCACTCAGCAAGTGGGAAGTGTTATATTCATGTAGTGTAAGACTGTCTCCACCCTCCCTGTGACAGCCACTCAGTTACCACTTTTCTGGTTGAAACATTTTCACTGTCATATTAGATAGTTGACACATGGCAAATATTGGCATGAACAGCTCTGATCTTTCCAGTCTAGAAGAGATGACGTCAGCTCATCATCATCATCATCATCATTTATTCCTTTACTTTAAAAGCAAAACAATAAAAAAATAAAAAATAAAAGCCCCAGCAGTGAAAGCTGTTCTGGAGTTTACTCTTGTTTGCTTCCCTTCTCTTATCACTTCTGAGCTTGGCTTCTGTCTCTCATTAGCCACTGTTTGCTGTCTGACTAGAATATATGTAACTCCACACATGATTTTCTTCTTCTCTTCTACTCAGGGCAGGGTTGACATGCTCCACCATCTCATGATACAGAATGGTTTTCCACAAAAGGCCCCTTCGTACTTTCAAAAGCTGAAAGGGTGGTGTTGTTTCTTCACATTCTGTTGATAGCATTAGTTCAATCTGAAGCTTGTAAACGGTTTTGATTTAGAATGAGTACCATTAATGGAGATGACTCAGCTACTTATCTTGCAGATAGTCTGTTTAGCGTTGCTGGTTTACACACTGCACATGATTTAAGCTCCACCTTTGATTGTTTAGATGGAGTGGCCCCCTAGTTAGCAACCATCATTAGCAGTGGAGTCTTTTGGGCTAAGCTTTGTAGAAGTGTGCAGTGGCTCAATGTTTCCGAGGCTCAAAGGTAGCATACCTTGATGTGGATAACGTCCTCACACCTCCTCGCTAATGTATTGTTTTATAACCATCTTATAACTGCCACATTTTCAGAACAACAGGTTTGCATTATCTGATGCTGAGCAGCCTCATGCTTATTGATTGTATCACTCATTCATTGCACCACAAAAGGTCAGGTTATTATGTTAGACTTATAAACAGACGTATAAATACAATAAAAATTAATTGGTGACTCATTATACTTGTAGACCAAGTATAAATGAAATCTTAATTTACGCTTCACATGTATAAGTACCCTGTGTATATATATGTGTGTGTGTTCATGTGTGTTTGTCTGTGTGAGTAAAGGAGTCACATTCCAACAGCTGGCATGCCCGGGCCCCTGCTCAGAATGTGAGGAATCTCAGCCGCTCCATAGGGGTGTGTTCATCTCTATGTCCATGATTTTTTCTCTCTTTCTTATAGGCTCCATATGTGTGTCATTGTAACCCAATGGGAAATATGCCCCCTTTCCCTGTTGTAAGTCCTGAAATTTTATTGATTGTCCTATTGTGCATCTGCGCTGTGCTCCGGCGAACACTCTGCAGACTTCATTTACATCAGTCAGAGCAGAAAGAGTCAAACGGCAGTGCATAACAATTCAAATTTCCCATATGTAGTCCCACCACCACCAGCAGCCGGCACATGTAACTGTTTAACCTAAGGTGGGTCAACAAACAAACATGCAAACATTTTCATGCAGTCTCACGAGCAAGACTGGATGAGAAAGATAAGAGTGCAGACTTTTAAATATGATTTAGCTGCCATCTCATCAGTACAGCACTTGGTGCACCAGCAGTCAAGTGGTTGTTATACACAGGATGTTTTGAAAGTTTCAGGAGAACATTTTGAAAATTGCTTCATATCTAATGATTGTCAGTTGGGCTTGATTGGCTTGTATGCAGGTTAACAGACAAAATTGTGATTTGCTTATTCTGTCAGGCCCAGCACCGTGATGGGACAACAGACGTTGCAGACAGGAATAGGCTTTCAGTGCTTCTTTGATATATTTCTCCTCCTGTGGGATTAAACTGTAATTGTCTGTTAATATGAACCAGGCCATCCATGCTTGGCAGCTCTCCTGTGAGCTGCCAAGCTTTGCATAATACTGTATCCTATACACTCTTTACTCTTCCTCTCACTCTCATTTTTTTGCTCTCCCTCCCTCGGCCGCTCACATGTCCTGTGGCACTTCCGCTGTTCATCCAGGGAATTGCACAATGACCCTAATTATCCACTTGTACTTCCAAGCTTTTTCAGCCAACCGTAACATCACTGCCACAACTTTATGCTTAGGCAGACATTTTCAAAGGCTTTTTAAGGTAGAAAGAATTTAGTTTGTACTTAGGTACACTAAAGACTCAGTTAGAAGTTGAACTAAAGCTATGACATGTGGCAGGTTATTATGAGATGCTAGCAGAGTCCTGACATACAGTGTGTTGGTACTGGCCTGTGTATCTACTTAAAGGAAGACAAAATTAAATATCAGCTGCACTGCTGAGGTAAGGGATGCTTCATCAAGCAAAGCAGATTAAAATCTCTTAAGCTGTGATAAGCAAAGGGAGCCAACTCTTTGCTTCGATTTGACTTTTCACACCATGACTCTGTATCTTCTCACTACACACTCAAGACAGCAGAGATACCTCGTCGTTTGCAAAAAAAACAAAGAATCAAGCTCACATTCACCACATTAAATATTTATCGTCTGGAAATGATATCCAGCAGCACCAAGGCACCTGAAATGATCACAAAAACATTCACTCAAATGTCGCGCTGTTAATTACGTGATCAAATTTGTAAAGCATGAACATTGCATCTAAATTATTGACAGGTTAATTTCCCATGTGCCACATGAATCATTTCAATTCTGCCAGAGGTGTGAAGCAGTTGTACCAGCTGATAAGTCAGGAATAAGTCAGACTTCATTATCAGTGTCAATGTCTAGGCTGGCTGACAACAACAACACATTTAATTTAAAAAAAAATCTCTATTCATCTGAAGGGTGTAACAAAAAGGTTAAAAAATAACTCTTTTGCTTGATTTAATGAATAAAAAATCACTGCAAGCCAACTAGTGACAAAGATGATGATGAATCATGGAGGGAACATGAATGTCTGCACCCGATGTAACTTGCACATGTATTGAATGGTGCTAAAAATATCCATTTAAAGAAAGAGAAATATATTTTAGTTTTATTTTAGTTTATTTTTTGTCTTCTTCTTCCTTCTGGGATTTGGATACAACAAGAAAAGTATGCATACTATACACAAAAACACACTATTGCCCATTTCTTGTTTTTATACTTAAGATGAATTATTCTTAAATGAAGACATTGATCTGACACATGTAAAATGTAGCCAATTGTGTTTATTGTTATCATTTTATTATCATCTCTCTACCCTGTGTTCATTTGAGAACACAGGGTCGGGAGGGCCAGGATGAGGGCCGTCAACTCATCAATTGTTTCTGCATTTTGCTTCACTTCTTCTAATGTTGCTTGTGTTTCTCCAAGCTTTTCTTTCAGTTCTTTAGCTGATGCCTCCTGTGTTAGATTTGCCTTAAGCATGTCTCTATTTCTCTCTTGTGCGTTGTTGTGCAGGTGTTCTAAGTGCTCATTTCTTCTCTGGATTTCTTTAAGCGTATGCTGCAGGTCTTCTTGTATTTTCTCTTGTTGTTGCTTTTCCGCCTGCATTTCACTGTTCTGGCGCCTCAAGTTGTTGAAGTTCAACAAGATCCCATTAATGAGCTCTGAGTTATTTCTTGCAATTCCACTGATACTACGCTGCATCTCCGAGCATAGCTTTTCCACTTTTTCATTTTCTCCTTCCAGTTCAGTTGATTTTTCCTTCATTTCATTACAAAATTCTTGCATTTGTACATTTTTCCTCTCAAGGTCCTGGAGAATAAGTTTTTCTTGTTTCTGTTGTTCTTTCGGTTCCTCTTCTACCTGAAGAAGCATTTTATTTTTGAATTCTGTTTCATCAAGCTTTACCTTGAGCATTTGGTATTGTTCCTCCATGCCTTTGAGTTTGCACTGCATTTCTCTCTGCTTTTTGTCTTCTTCCTCCTTTTCTTGGAGGATTTCTTTAAATTTTTCCAGCGCTTCATCAAGTTTTGCTTGGCGCTCCTGATTTTTTTGGCCCATGTCTCGGAGATCCCACTGCATCACCTCAATAGTAGCGTTCCTGTCTTGAAGCTGGGCAGATATCTCTTTTACTTCGGCACTCTTTTTCTTGTTCTCTTTAATCAGGAATGCAATCTGCTCTCGTGCTTGACCAAACATTATTCCCCAGCCCTCATTAATAATGTTTATGTCAGGCTGGCGTTGTTGTCTTTCTTCAAGGTGTCTATTTTGTGCTTCTATTTGTGTTCACTTCTCCTGGAGTTGAAGCTTCTCTTCTTCAAGGTGTTTAATTTTGTTTGGTAGGTTGTAGTTCTCCTTTCCTTTCCTTCTTTCCTCTAATGCCCTTTGAATGAATAAGGCGCCATCTGGGGAAATTGGCTGGCCACACCAGGAAGGAGAGGCGGCGTAATCCTTTTTTCTTTGTTGGTATTTTCTTGGATACATGTTGGAATCTGTGCACAGTTACTCTGAAAAGGTTTCCAAATATTTCCAAATGTATCTGGTCGAACGTTTGAAGACTGTGAACAAACTGACTAAAAATTGCTGCTTTTCACTTGTATTTATGGAAAATCAATAATCAAAGGACGTAAGATTCCTTGCCAATGAGATTGTGACATGGCATTTTAGAATGGGAATATTGTTTTAAAACCCTTTTCAAAATTAACTTAATATTTGAGTGAAAAGATTGAGGGGGAAAAAAGTGGGGTTTTTTCTACATAATAGAGCTATAATAAATGTTCTGGGGGATTTAAGTACAGAAATCAGCTGCTAAACTATTTTTATTGACTTTTGGTGTTGGGAATGATTTACAGTCTGTTCTGTAGGAACGCTGAATTAATATATTGGCTGTCTGGCCCCTTCTGGATACATAATAGTTGCTGAAGGAGATTTTTTTCATCCCCAGCTGATCTCCATCCATATTTATATAAAATCTAGCATGCTCTACACCACACAAAGTCAGAAGCCAGTTAAAATCTGTGTGTGATACCTGAGGTGGTGCTGCACTGACCAGTTGTTTCTGGCAATTTGCTGGCTCAGCCTGCCTATCACTGCTACTCTTGGCTCTTATTGGTCAGTGCAGGCTGACGGCATGCTCACTCAGCATAATATGAAACAGAGCAGGAAAACAATAGAAACATAAGTGCTGTTAGTCTGCTCCATTATAGCTACAGCGGTATGAAAACTGCCTTTTCATTGTCACTCACTCACTAGTTTTCACCTTCCCAGTTTATCGCCCTCTATTTTCAGCATACCCTCTATGTAGCACTAGCTGGTGTGTGTGCGTGTGCGTGTTTGCCCCCCCCCTCCCCCCCGCACTCTTTCTCTGTCTTCCCTCTAAGAGGATTGGCTGCTTGCGTCTACCAACATCTGTGTATCACTGTCCTGAGAGAGCAAAACAGAGAGGGGATGGGGGGTGTTAGCCAGCAAGATAGCAACACAGAGCTCAGGCAAGCCTGAGAGACACTATTTCTCTTTCTCTCTGGCATACACACACTCTTCCTCGTGCACACATGCAAACAAACACACACACTCAGCAGTAGACAGCCGCAACATCCGCATCGCTCGCTGCCCACCCGCATCCTTCTCCCCCTTTCTCCGAGCCTTATTCCTGTCGGAGCGCTCTCCTCTTTCTCTTACTTGCTCCGTCTGCAACGCCTCATCCTGCCGTCCTGTCCCCGCTCTGCTGTCTGTCACCGTGGCGACATAGCCTCTGCAGCCATGGCGACCAGCCAGCAGGATTCGGGCTTCTTTGACATCAGCCTCAAGTCTCTGCTGAAGTCCTTTGGAGGCAGTGAGTACAGCTAACAGATCACTGTTGTTGTTGCTTGCTGCTGTGCCCAACAAATGTGTGATACAGTCTGCCCTCAACTCATCATTAATGGATCCTGCAGTGTGCAGACTATGCTTATTTGTGTTTACGTTTGGAGTTCAGGGACAAACGGACGGCACACAATGTGATCGACACTGTCAACATTTGGCAATATTACGTAACGTAATAATGGAAGACAAGTAGTTGAGCAAGAGCTCCAGAGAATGAGGGTAAATCTGGCTTCTCAGCAGTTTTCTATACATAACATTACTTAACAGAAAAAAAGTGTCACTATTTGACTTTGAGCCTTTTACAGAAATTCTAAAGTCAATCAGAATTTGTCAATAAATAAAAACAAAACAAAGCTGTCTGTTTACATGTGATATTATTATGTGCGGTCCAGAAGACTCAAAATATCTGTTTACAAAACAGAAGGTAAAGCCACTGTAGGTCGCTGTGAGGCAGTCCGTCACTGGCAGCATCTCTCTCGACTGTTTTCACTGGGACATACTGTACTTTACAAATCTGAGACATTACAGTAGTCAGAACACATCGCTGTATTATCGCCCCATTTGGACTCATCTGCGTGCAGCCTGTAGTTTACCTTGTAGAGAATGCAAAAATAAGGCTTTGTTGTTGTTGTGCTGCAGTGATTTTCCTGTACTGGCTGATCACTTCTTGTGGCAGTCTTCAGTTTGTTTATGTGTGCCTCTTTGAGAAGTCTCTAGATTCCATGAGAATTTCTTGCCTTTCGCACAGCTCATGTGTCAGGTGTGCTTTGAAGGTTACTGACAGCAGGGGTTACGTCGGTGCAGTGGTTAAGGAGGAATTTCACTGGCCGTGTCGATGGTTCCCCTTGAGCTATTGGTGATGTAATAGAAAATGAAATCACTGCAGAAACAGACGTGTTTCCTCACTTGTCACAGCTGTAGACCAGACGCAGACATGTTGGTTTTGTTTGGCTCAAGGTCATGATATCGATAGCAATCAGAAGACTTAAAAGCCAAGAATCAGGCTTTTAGCTCCAACTTAGGTTGGTGTTTTAACTTTTAAGTTGCTGTGGAGTGAAATCACTAGACAAATAGCTGACCTCATCATCTCCTGCCATCGCTTTGAAATAGTCATGCGCGTAATGTCAACTACTTCGGCTTTAGTTTTAATCCTTTTTTAAAATTACATCCTTAAAAACATTTCTAAATTCTTTCACCTGTAATGTTCACAACAACACGGCAGTATTTTGGATTACAGTGGCTAAGATTTGCACTGCTGTTGATATTCATTCAAACTTAAACCTCTCATAACTACACAACTAAGGGTTAGTTCAAAAATGACCAAGAATAACACAATAAAAACTCCAGAATACCTTTATCTATCAGGTACCTTCTCTACCAGCATACAGGTTTAGCTCTTCTTGGTCTTGGTGAGTTGAGTCAGTGTGTGTTTGTGTTGTTGTCTGTGCTTTTACAAGTGATTCATCACAGTCCATATTAAACTGCCCTCAGACTGTGCAAGCATGTGCACAACTGATATGTCTTTTCACAAGCCCAGAAAAACTTAAAGGTATTAAATGCTAACCTTAATTTAAACGTCCATATTAGGATTTCTGTGTGACAGCTGCATTGTTGATGCATCAAGATGTGTATGCAGTCACCCTGTCTCATAATGCGTGTTATTCATGACTCATCCTGCCAGGGTGCTTGTCTGCTAGTATGACATGATGGTTGGAGGTAAACACCAGATGTAAATTCTCTCCACTTGGTCTATTTTTATCAGATAATCTGCTGATTATTTTTAAGACTTGATGCCCACAGTCCAAGTCAGGGTTTTAAAATGTGTTGCTGTCTCCATCCAGCATCAAAACGGCAGTGAAATTTCCTTCAGTGGAATTGTGGCTCAAGGAAAAACAGTGTTGTTATTGTCAATTCTGCTTTTTATTCCTCTTCCTCTTCGTCTCTTTGCCATTTCAGTCCCTTTCGTCCTTTGTCTCGTTCTTGCTCGCACATTTTTAAATACATTTTTCTCAAATAAAATTTGGAATTTATTGTAAATGTAATTAAACCAAGGCAGGCTTGTATTGACTGGACATGGTAGAATTCTGCTGAATTACTCCCTTCATTGCTGAGTCATACAAATGGTCTACAGATGATCACAGGAAGTGCTCCACCGCAGCTTTCCTGGGCCGCCACGACTTTCGACTCTCAAACACAAGCTTGTACACCACTGTGTTTCACTGAGCAGTTGTAATAGATTATCTCAGTTTGAGACCACCTTCTATTGTGTGTGAGTGTGTGTGTTTCTGTATATTATGTCTTTGTGCTCATGTGTCTGCAATTGTGTATGAGTAGGGGTCAGTGGGAGTGGTGGGTATGTAAGAGAGTGACCGCCAGCAGTCTATATATAGCACCTCCCTCCGCCCCTCGGCTTGCTCTCGGAGCAGTGTTGAAATTCCAGCCTAACTCTTCTGGTCAGATCTCCACAAAGGGCAGACTTTACTTAACTGCTATTGGCTACTTAAGGACAGCCCTTAACCATTTTCAAAGAAGCACTTAATTTCAATACTTCTTTCCAAAGGGCTTCAAAGAATTCAAGGTCACAGGAATTGTTGTGCAGAGCAGTGTTGGCAGGTCGGAGGCGGAGCAGAAGCAAAAGTAGAAACTGATAGCTGACCTGTAGGCTCATGTAGCTCTCGAGCACGAGGCCCTACGCAGCCTCTAATCTACTCAAACCTCTCCTGGAGCAGGACACTGGAAAGGTTTTTTGATCCCTGTTGGTAGATTGCCCTTATGACAGAATAAATGGTTGTTGGTTGTCTACTTTTATTTTAAGAAGACACTTCTGCACCTCCTCTTCAACTTTCAACTGGAGCTCTCCTGGCTCTGAAGCATCGAGGCATCTTCACTTGGGCGGATTTGCTCTGGCTATGGCTCCTCCAGTGTGTGGCTGCAGCTCATCACTCTGTTTGATTTGGACTGAATGTGGGATAGAGCTGTAGTGCTGCTGTCATGACAGTTTTCTTTTTGACCTCAGGCTCGTGTGTTTCGCTTTTTCTGTCGTTTATTTTCATAAGGATGGAGATTTACACTTTTAGCTTTGGTTAAACCGACCGGGTGTCAAAGCTTTACATCAAAGGGACTTCTGTAGCATTTTTGACAATGGTGGAGTAGACAAAGGTCCTCTGTGACTTTAACCTCTTGCAAGGAATTGCTTTTGTTTTTAATCATGGCTGCTGTATTTCACAGCCTGTAAAATCCCACCGTTTTTTTTTTCCCATTTCACCCACTGTGTCCTTGTAAGGCTGTCTGCACCATGGAGGTGCCAACGAAATGGAGCAGGGCTAGTGTGATCAGCTTCATCAAGGGCCTTGGTAAGCGTAAAGGCTTGCGCATTCATATGAACACCTGTTTGCAAAGCCTGAGTGCTCAGGTTTAACTCAAGGGGCCTGTCATGTCCATGAGTTAGTATTTACATCTCACCTTTCCTGTGAGGTCAGGTCACATGGTCATGAAAGGTCAGTTTGATCTGGCATCGTTCTTAATGCAAGCACACTAGACACATCTGGGAAATGTTGTGGTAATTATTGCTTTGTTTTGTTTGGGGGGTTGGGGAAGTACTTTACACATTTTTTTTCCTCCGGCATATTCTGGGAATCAAACCTGCAAATGTTTCATTCTGTTTATTTATCCGAGTATGAGATTTATTACCACAGGAGATAGCACTCAGCTGCGTGAATGCAAAGCAGGGAGGATCGTGTAAGGATTGCCAGAATCGGTGTCCATCGCCGAGCCATAACTCAGTCGAAATTTGAACACACAGATGTGGTTTTTATTAGTTTGAATACAATTTATGCTCAAGAAGATGATTTTGTGAGAATCATCAACCATGAGAGCATTGCAAATATGAACTTCTAATGCATATTCAGCGCTGTTTGTCATGGTTCAGAAAGCAAAAACAGGCTGAAGGCCCAAAAATGATGAGATCTGTAGTTCAAAAACCTTTAGCATTAAATATGCTCCAGTTAGCAGTAACGCTGATAAAAAAATGTGTGCACGCTGGGGGCACAGAAGTATTTACTGTAACTCAGGGGTGACCCACAGAGTCAGAGTACTTCAGACTAACTGGCCTGTCTTATATGTCATCAGCTTCTCCAGTGGGGCTGAAGCCATCCATCCCACCTGCCAGCGGTCCCTTGGGTGAGAGGAAGGGCCCCGTCGTCATGGCGCCTGTCAACGTGGACCCAGAGAGCAAGCCGGGCGAGTTTGTCCTAAAAAGCTTATTTGCCAACTTCACCTTGCTCTCTGAACGCAAGATCCGTATCATCATGGCTGAACCACTGGTGAGTGACCGAGCTTCGATTCGTTCTTTTTTTTTTCTCTCCATGACGCTTAGTCCACTTCTGTCTGTGTTACAGCATCATAAACACGCATTTTGGCCCTCTTATTTCATTATGTTAGTCATCGGAACTTTGGATGACAGTGTATATTGGCTCGACATTTTTATGCAATCCACAGTTTCCAACCTTTTTTAACTATCCAGAAAATCCTTTTGAATTGAAATGAATTTGAAATCCTTTTCTGTTCCTTCATCTTTATTTCTCCCTTTCCTATCCCCCAGCCATGTCTGTCCTGTCTGTAACAACTGAAAATAAAATAAAATAAATAATAACAACAAAGGTCGATCAAATGGAACAAAACAACAAAGCCGTGACGATCCATTTGGCAAAGTAAATCCGTTGGGTATCTCTGTTGGCGTTCAGACATCAATTCTGACGGCTAAAAAAACAAATGGGAAAGGCAAAAAAAAAAAAAATTCAGCCAAGCAATAAATGGACAAAGCAGTAAATCAGGGAATGCCTTCTCTTTATCGCTGTGTTTAGTGGATTGTATTTTACCTTGGAAACCCACGCACACTCCAGAGTCAGCGATCAAATACACATTTAACCCAAGGTTTTTTCTAATATGTCTGAGCCAGAATATTGAACCTCTCATCTCACCTTTTTGTCTGTTTGACAAAGTAAACTTCTTCACTTTTTGTTACATTTAATAAATGCGACTATTAGCTTTGACCTTCTGACCTAGTGATTTATGAGTCTCACTCGCTCTCTTTTTGGACACAATGACCATTTTGTTCTGTCAGGAAACTGAACTGAATTTCTTTTCCTTGAAATTCAAAGCAAAATATTTACTATAGCTAGTAGACTAACATGAGTGTTTTCCACCTCTGTCTGTTCTTATCTGGCAGGAGAAGCCACTAAACAAATCTCTGCAGAGAGGAGAAGACCCACAGTTTGACCAGGTGTGTGTGTCTCATGTGGACACATACTATATACACTGTCACATATTTTGAACAGGACTAACCTTTTTGCCATCCTTTCTCTTTGTCTCTTGGCTCCGTCTCTTCTTCCTGTCATGTCCAGCTGATTAACTCTATGAGTTCTCTTGCTGAGTACTGCCTGCCATCCATCCTGAAGACTCTGTTCGACTGGTACAAGAGGCAAAATGGCCTGGAGGACGAATCCCATGAATATCGACCCCGGGCCAACACCAAGTCAAAAAAGTGAGAGAAGATTAAAATATTGGAGCTGTTTGTGCACATGAACACATGAACTGGATCGTGAAATACCTTCCTTTTAAAATGATTTATTTCAAGCAATGTAGGCTCAAATATTCCCAAACCAGCCTGAAATTTAGATGAGGATGATTAGAGTGATGGTCAGTCATTGTCCAAACATAGGTGTGAATGTCGCGCTTACTCATTAATATAACATAGACATAGAATTTGAGGTAGAAACCAAAATATGACAACTTTGAAGACCCGGCAACATTAATGCATTACATAGCGCAGTCAAAAGTGACCTTCACAGCTCTGTGCACCTGGGCCTAACAGAACAGACACCGTTATTGTAAGTGTACTAATATCGTCTTATGTCTGTCTTTCTCAGTGATGAGCAACAGAAGGACTACTTATTGGAGCGGAGGGATCTGGCGATAGATTTCATCTTTTCACTGGTGCTTATTGAAGTTTTAAAGCAGGTGGGGCACATTTTGCAGTCTGATCTGTTTGGCATAATGTCTTTTAAATGTTTAAAGGAGAAGCACTGATAATAATGCATATTATTATTGTCCTTCCAGAATAGCTCGTATGTGTTTAAGTGACAAAGTAAATGTAATAAAATTACATTTTACTGCAGATCCCCCTCCATCCTCTTTTGGATGGACTCATCCAAGAAGTCGTTAACCTGGCCTTCAAGCACTTCAAATACAAGGAAGGGTAAGACAGACGACCTATAAAAATTATATTGATACAAAAGAATGCATTAAATGCATTTTAGTTTTCAAATTCGTAAAAACTAACTAGTGCACTTGATTGATAATATTCATGTTAATGTTTAATTTTTAGGTATCTGGGGCCTAACACAGGCAACATGCACATAGTAGCTGACCTCTATGCTGAAGTAGTGGGAGTCGTTGCTCAGTCGAGGTATTGTTGAATTAATTACTGCTTACACTGTATGCATATTTGTGTAGCTGCATGCAATAAATGTTTGTGTCTCTCATGTAATTGTAGCTGTTGCCAGTACTTTTTTATTCAGAAATAAATCTCCCTGAAGACCCAACATGTACAGAGCCAAAGCTCAATGAAAACTGAAAGCGAGTGCTTGATATTGAGGCCAGTGTTTTCAAAATGTAACAGCTGAAGTGGGTACGAGAAATCTTAATATTTCACAGTGTTATTGTTTTCCCAGATGTCTACAGTGAGTGGGGTTGTGGAACTCACAATAAAAAGAAAGTCCAGCTTGTCTCGTCAGTCTTTAAAAACTGCTGACTAAGGATGTGTGGTCATAGAGTAGAAATACAACAGAGAGAAAAAAAAGTATTTTTTGTCTTTAATTTGAAGTAGAATCCAGGTCGTGTTACAGCTGTGGGCCTGTTTGTCTGGGTTAAAAATTTAATATGTGGCAACAGTTGCTATCTGCCCTCTTTTTGACCCAATTTTCAGTGAAATCAGAGATTACAAATGCCGTCTCTCCGACTTCAGCACAAGTAAAGAACATAGTGTAGTAATAGCTGTGTTCCTCAAGTCTGAATGTGTGTTTGTGTGCATAAGGGTAATGATAAGGGTCCTCCAACTGTGTCACGTAATGTCATGTGCGATGAAGGATAAAAAAAAGAAATAAAAAATCTAATTTTACTGAGTTATTACTATGTAATACAGTTACACATGGCAGCTCACAAACTGTCACACACAAACACACACACACAAAGATAATAACCCCAAAAATCCACAAACTTAATGGAACAAAGTTATCGACCAAGTATGAGATCTAATTGAGCAAAGGGAGAAAAACTGTCTTGTGTTCTTACACTAATCAAGTAGCATTCTGAATCACCTTTCTGTTATTTATTTGCACTGCATTCTGCACACACAGGACTATGACAAATTTGAGTACACACTCTTTTCAGTTTAGTTAATGATAACAGTGTTTATATGTGCTTTATTTAAACTCTCTGCACGTAGAACAAGGCTAATAACTATTTCACCTACTGCACATTGCCCCTCCAGCGCCTTTCTAAATATAGGCTTGTGGAGCACTGTTGTACTGTTGGTAGAATCTATCTGGCTGGTTGGTACATATGCAAAAAAGCAGATACCCATGTGCATGTGTTTTTAAAAGGG
>NW_005187687.1:413868-438159 GCF_000239375.1 Pundamilia nyererei | reverse complement strand
CCCCCCCCCACTTAGACATAGATATAATGGTATTTACTAAAACTCACGAGACTTGCTCATATCTGGTCACCATTTCCTCGGCAGGTTCCCAGCAGTGAGGAAGAAGTTCATCTCCGAGCTCAAGGAGCTGAGGCAGAAAGAGCAGAGCCCGTACGTCATCCAGTCCACCATCAGCCTCATCATGGGACTCAAGTTTTTCCGCATCAAAATGTACCCAGTGGAAGACTTTGAAGCTTCCTTCCAGTTCATGCAGGTAGACTGAGCTACTACTGTAATAGCTTCCTTGCCAAAGTGGGCTGTATTTAGAAAGCTTAAAGGAATGATGTAGATTTTTTGTATTTTTTGGTTGGAATATTTGTACCTGGAAGCTCTTAAGTGTCATCATATGGCTTTCTAACCAAGTTCTACAAAGTAATCTGGGTTAATTGCCTTGTTTTTCACGCCTCTGATGTGAGTCGTAGTTGCAAGAATTCCCATGATCCATTGCAAAACAAAGCAATGGACATATACAGAGATTTTTTTTTTCCTTTTTTTTTTTTTTTTTTCTTTCCTTCTCTCTGTCTGCAGGAGTGTGCACAGTATTTCCTGGAAGTGAAAGATAAAGACATTAAGCACTCATTAGCTGGACTCTTTGTGGAAATACTCGTACCTGTAGCTGCTGTAAGTGCATTTAATCTTACTCCTCAGAACAAAAAAGAGTAGACATTAGGACAGGCCCAGATTGAAATTACTGCTCTCCATTTATATGATAAGTCTGATGTCTTAGGATCATCAGTATATAATGCTCCGTTTGTCTCGATCAGGTTAACAGAAATTGTTCTGGTGGGGGGAAAAATGAAATCCAATGTATATCGACATAACTTCTGCATTATCTCTCCTCCTCCAGACCGTGAAGAATGAGGTGAACGTGCCGTGTCTACGAAATTTTGTCGAAAGTTTGTACGACACCACACTGGACCTGTCCTCTAGGAAGAAACACTCTCTGGTAACTTTTTCCC
This sequence comes from Pundamilia nyererei, assembly GCF_000239375.1. Taxonomy (NCBI): domain Eukaryota; kingdom Metazoa; phylum Chordata; class Actinopteri; order Cichliformes; family Cichlidae; genus Pundamilia; species Pundamilia nyererei. Next base: position 437,161 of record NW_005187687.1, on the reverse strand, counting down.
CGTATTCGGTTTCACCACTGGTAATCTCTCTTCATTTCCTCTCCATTACTAGCAGTTGGTGAAAGCACTTACTGTAACTCTCCCAACATGTGGGCTTTTATCTCTTCGTGGGAACGAGATAAGAGTGTAGTGTACAGCGCACTGGCTATTTTTTGAAGCTGCGCCAGATGGACAGTGTTTGCCTACAGCATGGAGGTAGGCAGGGAAATCAGCAGTTCATCTGACTCATTAAAACAGTGCACTAAGGCTAGGCTTTGATTACAAGGTTACTGAACTGTTTCAGTGCTATAACTTCCTTAAAATATAGACACAACTTCTCAGAAATTTCTTAGATGCACGACAACGCTCGCTGAGGTGGTGCATTCTCTAAGATGTAGCCCCACCTTTGGGATGTGTCCTGCGGTTATTTGACGGGCACATTTGATAACAAGACATGCCATCAGGCCGCTGTGCTGCATTATTTTTGCAGATTCTCTGCATACTCCAAGCCACCCATATGCAGCCAAGACCTGACACACCTCTCTCCAAACAAAAGTTCTTGTTTGGGGGGGGGGTTCACTTTTTCCAAGTGAATTACACAGAGGCATGCACACTAACAAGCAGTCATCTGCCATGTCAGGGAGATCATAATTGACAAACATGACAGGAATGATAGCAATGTGGTGCTTTTCCATAATTGTTATTCATTTGCATTCTGGGTGTCTGAGTGAAAGAAAGAAATGGGCGAGAATCAGATAAAGAGTGCTCACTTTGATAAGGAGTGACAGGTGCGCTTCTCAAGGTTAGAGGTTCCAAAACCAGTCGCGACGCCTCTCTCGACCCGCGCTGATCATTAGCAAAGAATTTGTTTTAAAGAATGATCTGCATTCTGACTTACATAACCTTTAAGAATGACTGTATAGAGGAGATGTCAGGTCTGAGCCTGCTGGACATGAAATTTCTGTTAAAAATCCGTAAATATGAGTCACTTCTGAAAACTCACACTGTTGATGGTTTGATATACATTTTTGTTTTTAAAGGACAAAGATGGATTTCAATACCTGGGTTAAAGTTTGCAGCTAGTCAGACTGTCTCTGTCTCTTGTGTAGTTGGGGAGAAAGAATGAGTAATGAAATTTGCATTGATGTCCCATTATCGCACTACCTTTGAGCTTTCATCCAGAGTAAAATTGTAACAAATCAGAGAATTGCTGTTTATCAACATCAATGTTTGGCTGACAGGTCGGTTCATCCTTCCCAAATTTGTCATGCGCCTCATTTAATTTTCTCCCATCTGTCTTCCCTCCCTGCACCAGGCCCTGTATCCTCTGGTGACCTGCCTGCTGTGTGTCAGTCAGAAGCAGTTCTTCCTCAGCCGCTGGCACATTTTTCTCAACAACTGCCTCTCGAACCTCAAGGTCAGCTGCTTCGCCTGTACGATGCAAATGCACAAATTACTGTAGAAAGGGCTGTTTGTTTCCCAAAACAGTATACTCATAAAAATAAATTATGTGTGAAAAGTGAACTGTACATGCACAAAACACTACAAAATATTTGCTCTACCCGCTAGCCCTTCAGCTTTAAAATCACCCGTCAGTGTTTATTGCTTCAAGTGAAGCACTGCAGCTTAGAGACTGACTGACCGGGGCTCATAAAGCCTCGTAAAGTTTATGATTACACTTTAAATCTTTAGAATCCAGTGTATGTTGGGCACACAGCAACAATTTATACTGTGCCTGTACAATAACAGAAAGAAATGCCCCTTAGGGTTTGTTTTGAGAGAAAACATTTCTGTTACCAATGTGTAACAAACTCTACCTGTTTTAAGTCTAATTGTTTTTTTTTCTGCATGCGTGTGAATGCAGAATAAAGACCCCAAGATGGCACGAGTGGCTCTGGAATCACTCTACCGCCTGCTGTGGGTGTACATGATCCGGATAAAGTGTGAAAGCAACACTGCTACACAAAGGTAATGCTACATCTGTTACTTTTCTATAAAATAGCATGTAAGATGTAATCGGAAGCTCGGTATCATCATGTTAAGCAATCATTAGTTATCTTTCCAGAAATAATCTTCTTCTTCTTTTTTTTTAAATTGTGCCGTAACTTGTATGATTAAGTTATTTAGTGGAATTTCCCTTAAACATGGTACACTTGTAAATATAGTCAAATGCATCAGGAATTACAATGCTAAGATTATTTACATCTCTTTGTCCCTCAGTCGCCTGACGTCCATCACCACCACTCTCTTCCCCAAAGGGAGTCGTAGCGTCGTGCCCAGAGACATGCCTCTGAATATTTTTGTCAAGATTATCCAGTTTATTGCCCAGGTATTATTATTATTATTATTATTATTATTATTATTATTATTATTATTATTATTATTATTTAACCATGAAAAAAATAAACTCTTAAGATTAAAAATCTCTTTTTCAAGAGTGTCCGGGGACAAGAAGAAAAGTGGTACGCTCATAAGTTGCATAAATTAATAGCACACACACATAAAAATCCATAAACCAGTTAAATATAGTCAAAGAGGAAAAAATAAAACACAGAAAGATTATAACCTTCATTATCTGTAAAAAATGAATACCTTGATAAATGCCATGAGTGACCAAACCACATAAAGTGTTGTTCTTGCTCAGAGAAATAAAGTCACATTTGTGTGCATAGCATAGTGTTTTTTTCTGTACTGTTACTGAAAAACAGACCAATGCAATGATTAATCCAAAATTCTGAGCTGACACGGTTCCAGTAACTACTCAAAAGCTAAACAGTAATGAAAAGTAGAGGCTGACCAACAATGTAGGACATGAGATGTTTTTTTACATTTCACTAGAATCCATTATCAAAATTGATTACATTCTATCTGATGTCTGAATTAGCGGCAGAGGGTTTTGAAACCTGCTCTAATGCTGTTTAAGTGCAGCGCACTCTTTGCTCTTGCATTTGCTGCTGTCATGTAGCAACCGTGTAAAACCCCAGTTGCTACATGACATGAGTTTCTGTGACTCCGACAAAATAAGAAGTATAAATAAGACCTTCAGTGTCCTGTTTTGTTTGTTTTTTTTTCTTTGATTTTTTTATAAATAGTTTTTATTAAAATGTCCCACTGCTGACAGCAGATACACCTGCTGCCTCACACCATGTTGCCTCTAAAATCCTGTAACTCCAGCATGTTTGTCCTTTCTTCAGGAGAGACTCGATTTTGCTATGAAGGAGATCATATTTGACCTGCTGAGTGTTGGGAAGCCTGCCAAAGCCTTCAGTCTCAACCCAGAGGTAAAAAGGAGCGGGCACAGGCATTCAGTTGCACAAAGATCAACAGTGGATCTCCCCGGGACATTTTATAGATCTAAGCATTCCAACTTTGATTTCTATCAAAGGAATGTAAAGAACAGTATGTGGTCTGCTGGAAGCTTCAACGTAATTAGCCTGAAACGGAGGATATTCACTTTACCTAATAATAGTTAGGAGAGATGGACTTGGCAGTGAGCGTATCCTGTGTTGGACATTATGTGCTAAACTATCGATTGGTGTAATCTGACAGTGCAGTATGCTTTGCACAGTTTAAGGATGTTTACAGTCACAGTGAGGCTTTTTGACAGTATATCAGCAGTTATATAAATAGATCCCGCTCAGCTACATTCACTGCAGGATCTGTGTCTTACTGGGAAACAATGTAATAATGTTGATCTACATTGAATTCTGCTTTATATCTTCCATTGCTCTTGAAAAACTGGCATAAAAACTGGCGCCGTATCTGTCTTCCAGCGTATGAACATTGGTCTGCGGGCGTTCCTGGTGATAGCAGATGCTCTCCAACAGAAGGATGGAGAGCCTCCTATGCCCAACACAGGAGCCACTCTGCCCTCTGGAAACTCTCTGAAGAAGAAGAAAACATATCTCAGCAAGACACTCACTGAAGAGGAAGCCAAGCTAATAGGTCTGTGTGGGTGTCTGGAGGCTGCTGTAATTTGAATGTCTCCCCCTTCATCGTCTCTGTTTCTGTCTGGTTCCCCACAGGCATGTCCTTGTACTACTCCCAGGTGCGAAAAGCTCTGGACAACATCCTGAGGCACTTGGATAAGGAGGTGGGTCGTTGCATGATGCTCACAAGCGTCCAGATGCTCAACAAAGAGCCAGAGGATATGATCACGTATGTAACTGCAAAGTGGAGTTTCATTCCGTTTGAAATTTTGCAAACGTGATCGAAAATAAGTGTCCAATGTACTCCTCCATTTTCCATCTTTAGTGGTGAAAGGAAGCCTAAAATCGACCTGTTCAGGACATGTGTGGCTGCCATTCCTCGTATCCTTCCCGATGGCATGTCCAAGCCTGAGCTCATAGACTTGCTATCAAGGTAAGTTTCAGGTCTAGCTCAAGTTCCTCACAAATACAATAAAAAACTGAATCATTAAAAGAATAGAATACATTAAATTATAAGTCAAACTATATCAGTACAAGTTCTTGGTTTCAGTTTAGTTTTTTTAGTTTCTGTGTTACTTTAAGGCTTTTTTGTCTTAATGTGGTTGCATATTTTCAGGGGAAACATGTAGGAATTTCACAACAGGCATTCAGTGCAAACAATACACAAAAACGAACCAGATTTCCTGCTTCCTTATATTTTTATTATTGTTTTATCCTTTTTTTTTATTCAAATTTCTTTTCACTCAGTTGCAATTTTAGTTTAATTTTGGTGAAATACAAGCTTTGTAACACAAATCTTGCTTATTTTTTGTCTGTCTGTCCCTCAGACTCACAGTGCACATGGACGATGAGCTTCGTCTTATTTCCCAGAATTCCCTGCAGAGCCTGTTACTTGATTTCTCAGACTGGAGGGAAGACGTCCTTTTTGGTTACACACATTTCCTTTTACGTGAGGTATAGCACAACCTTCGGATGTTTTCATGCTGCTCTTCCAAAGTGTTAAAATCATACTACCTACATAGTGACATATTAGAAACATTTCCCCAGAACTAATTTAGATTCTCACAGAGTGATGTGGTCCTTAAACTGAAAGGTGAACATTTAGAACCATCATAGTAGCTTCTTACAATAGGACCTCTTTGTTATATGCTTATTCATAATTTCAAAGTGTTAGCCATAAAACCTTGTTACCACTTATGACCGAAGGGGGTTCACTTCACAACAGGAGTGTTGTATGCTAAATACTTCCAGGTCCAAGACACCCATCAGTGTCTGCAGGATGCATCCGTCAAGCTTCTTCTCCAGCTGCTCACACAGTGGAGGTTAGCTCTGCAGCTCCAGGGGAAGATGCGAGGGGGAGTTGAGGTTTGTATAGAGTACTTTATCATTATGACAGTCACACTTAAGCCAACTATTTCCTTTCCTTTAGGAGACATGATGTTCAGTGTATTTAAAATTATATTAAAAACATTTAGAGAAGCCACTGAGCTTGAAAGGTTGTTGAGGTCTTCTGGGTTTGTCGGTCTGAAAATGCATGCTTAATTACTTTTTACTAACCCTCCTAACTTTCCATCAGGCCAGCCCTAGACTGCCAGAGCGAAGCCCTCATTGTTCAGTACTCCATGCGGTGGAGGGCCTTGCTCTGCTGCTCCTCTGTTCGTGTCAGATCAGCACAAGGAAGCTGGCAGTCGGCGTGTTAAGAGAAATACGCTGTCTCTTCACGGCACTGGGACATGCTGAGGTAAAGCACAGAAAGCTCACATCTTCTCCTACCAGCTCACCAGCTTGTCTCACTTTATAGACGGTAACAAAGCAGTGAAGAAAAATACAAAAACAGTTCGGTAACAAATGCAACAGCAATCTTGTGACAAACTGTGATTAAAGAGGGAGAAAGGGTATGGAAATAGGATGGAAGGAGAGCCATCTGACTTGCTGTGATTAGACATGCATTGTGTGACGCTGTTATAAAAATAGCTGATTCTATAAATGTCTTTCCCTAAAGGACGATGACAAACCCATGATAGAGGTCATGGACCAGCTGAGCCCTGCTGTAATGGACAGCTTTGTTCACGTGGCTGTTTCTGACTCAGTATGTATATTTGTGCTTAGAATGTGAGAGTGATCAGTAACAAAAGTGTATCGATGTGATAAGTGATTTCACAAATGACTTATTTGCTCCTGTTGCCTCTCTCAGTCCACCTTGCCTCTCAGCCACCACGTTGACCTCCAGTGGCTAGTGGAGTGGACGGCTCGACTGGTGAGCAGTTCGTACGACGTGAAGAGCCCCAGCCATGTCTGGATTTTTGCCCAGTGTGTGAAGGACCCATGGGTGCTCTGTTTGCACATCTTTTTGCGGCAAGAGCATCTGCCTAAGCACTGCCCCGTTGCTCTAGGATACGCCTGGCCCTACGTTTTCACACGGCTACAGCTGCTGCTGCCTCTGGTTGATCCCAAGTACATGAACTCACATTTATTACATTACACTTTAAGGATTTCACTCTAAATAAAATGACATGCAATGATAGCAACTTGTGTATGAAAGATTAAACTAATGCATTTTCACCTGTCATCATGCAGCAGCCCAGTGAACGCTAAGAAGACGAGCACGGCAGGCGCCAGCGACAGCTACATCTCACTGTGGCGCAATTACCTAATCCTCTGTCTCGGAGTGGCTAAGCCAAGCATCATGTCACCTGGCCATCTCAGAGCGTCTACACCTGAGATCACTGCCACCACACCTGATGGCAGCGTCACCTACGACAACAAGGTGCGCGTTTGTCCTTCAGTTGATAGCAGAGACGTAGAGTTTAGAAATGTGCACTATTTTTTTTTTAAATTCCTATTTATTCTATTTATCCCCTTCGTATATTTTATTTATATTTGTCTCTGTATTTATATATGTGTGTATGTGTGTGTGTATATATATATAATATTCTGTAACTGTAACTTCTGTCGGTGCTGTGCTTTTTGGAAATCGAATTTCCCAGAGGAACCCACCCGAGGGATTAATAAAGTTCTATCTTATCTTATCTTATCTTATCTTATCTTATCTTATCTTATCTTATTATTTATTGATTTCCAACTAATGAAAAGCTTAAATGATTGGATCTGGAAACAAAGAGCAAAATGGACTTAAAGTGTGATATTTTAAAATGTAAAGATTGATCTCTGTGTGCGTGTGTTTTACTTATTTATTTACGTTTCACAGGTTATAGGCACGCCCTCTGTGGCCTGGCTTTTAAAGCAGCTCGTCCCACTGATGAGAGCTGAGAGTCTGGAAATCACAGAGTCCCTAGTGCTGGGATTCGGATGCACAAATGCTCTGGTCTTCAGGTACTGGAACAATAACCTACACAACAGTAATAAAACACAAATCCTGCTTTGATGATGTTAGCCTTGGTTTCAGTGCTAATGTTATTCTTGCCTTTGGCAGAGAATGAACTGAAAAAGACTGAGTAGACAGAACAAATACAGTTCTAAGTAGATGATATGCCAGATTTGATCTGAATCTCTTCCATGAGAAAGACACGATTCTTCAGTGGGTTTTATCTTACCTACTCTCACCTGTCTGTTTATGAGCTGCATACCTGACACTGAGAGAAGAAAATGAGTCAGTGATGTAGAAGAGAAATTCTTGGAGGGGCAGAGACATATCACATTTTTTCAAAGCACAGAGGTTCCATTGTGACAGGATGGCATTTTCATTCTAAAGGAGATCAGCTATTTTTAACCTAGAGTATTTTCTGAAAAGGCTCTCATTGTTATTAAAAAGATTAAGGTCTGCCCAGACAAATTTGTTCCGTCATTACGGCGTCTGAGGATTAGTGGTTTTAGGGAACATGACATTTGGGTTGCACTGCATAGATTTATGTCACACATCTTCATTGTTCCCATGAATAATAACTATTTATATACAGGGGAGGATATCTCATTTAGCATTTTGGCAATCAGGTCATTGATTGATTTATTTTTTTCTCCCTCAAACAGGGAGCTCGTCGAAGAACTCCATCCGTTGATGAAAGAAGCACTGGAACGTAGGCCTGAGGTAAAACACACACCGAGGTTGTGAGAGAAAACTGACTGTGCAAAATTGAGAAGTATAAAACTAGATTACTATAAAATCAGGGTTGTAGCTGATGTTTTCCATAGATTAATAATGTTTTGTTTATGAAAATGGAATATAGGTTTTGTCCACAGTCCACTATAATCAGAAGTACTGCATGTTGTACTGATGCTTTGGGCTGATTGGGACATGATGAATGTAAAAACAAAGAATTACCAGATTTTGTTTTACCTAATTTTTGTTTCTAAGACAAATGAGAGCCACATATAAGGATATTCATTTAAAATTTCGATAGAACAGTAACAGTATAATGTCCTTGTAAGTGGATATCAGGCCTTTGTAAAGCAAAACTGAGTATTTTGGTCTAAATAACCCAAAATGTGATGTCCACATATGTGGACCCCGGGTCCTAGGAGGTTAATCACGATTTTGGACTTTCACTGTAATTTTTTTTCCTTAACATTTTACAGCTTTTCCTACTGACAAATGACCATGGCCATATATACTACACCAAAGTAAAGGAGTAATAGATGAACATTTAAATGACAGAAAAGTTCAATTTTGTCCAAAATCTACAATAGAAAGAAAGAGTTAATTGCTAATTTCTTCCATTTACTACAGCAGTATTCCATTATCCTGTAGAAAAACAGAAATACTGCACTTCTTTTTTCTTAGCTGAAGATATCTGAGGGATTCAGTGTGTAGTTCAAGTTTTTTACACTGACAAAAAGGGGAGATTCACTGGTCTGACCTACTTAAGGTCAGAGTTGGTGGATTGTGGCCCAGGAAGTAAAATGACTTTGACATCCTGGATCTGCTTTGTGGCAGGAAACTAACAACCTGTCTGTGCTTCCAGAACAAGAAGCGTAGAGAGAGGAGGGATCTTCTCAGGCTGCAGCTGCTGAGGATATTTGAACTACTGGCTAACGCAGGAGTCATCAGTGACAGGTAGCACATACATGTATCATGCACTGAGTCATCTCGTTTTGTTTACTGGGCTTTGATCCTTATGCACACAAAAAGTTAGACTATACCCATCTCTCATCTCCTCCTGTCTGTAACTCTAGTCTCGTTTAGTTTACCAAGGTCATATTTTCCTCCTTGTTTTCCTGTAGCACTAATGGAGCTCTGGAGCGTGATTCCCTGGCCTTGGGTGCTTTATTCCTCGAGTACGTGGACTTAACCCGGATGCTTCTAGAGGCTGAGAATGAGAAAGAACTGGACGTGCTCAAAGACATACGAGCTCATTTCAGTGGGATGGTAGCCAATCTCATCCAGTGTGTGCCTGGTAAGATTATTATTTTACTTCTTACCCTTTTAATTTTATAGCTTAATTTTATAGTAATTTTCTAGTTTGACTACTACTCGTCCATTTTTCAGTAGCAGGCAACATACTGGCCTTTTCGGACTCATTTTGTCTCTTGTTCTCACCCTCAGTGTCTCTCTTTCTTTCTCTCACGTCTGTGCAGTCCACCACAGGCGCTTCCTCTTCCCTCAGCAGTCTCTGAGGCACCATCTCTTCATTCTCTTCAGCCAGTGGGCCGGGCCCTTCAGTGTTATGTTTACGCCTCTTGACCGGTACAGTGACCGCAACCACCAGATCACTCGCTACCAGTATAGTGCTCTCAAGGTAAGCAGGTCCCAAATCACCAAACTTCTTTTTGCAGTAATTCAGGATATTTTACAGAAATATAAGCATTGCTTTGCTTTTGTCTCCCAGGCCATGTCAGCAGTTCTGTGCTGTGGTCCAGTTTTTGACAACGTGGGTCTCTCTACTGATGGTTATCTCTACAAATGGCTTGACAACATCTTGGCCTGTCATGACTTACGGGTAGGTGGACTCAAGGATTTCTTGGTTTAACTTGTTGTACAGTTAGCTCTCTATGTATTTTGGCATTTTAGTTTAATCTAAGAAGTTACAAATCAGTTTTTAATACATGCACCCAATAGTGCCTCAACACAATAACATGTCGTCCTTTAGGTGCATCGTCTGGGGTGTGAGGTGGTCATTCTGCTTTTAGAACTGAATCCAGATCAGATCAACCTGTTCAACTGGGCCGTGGACCGCTGCTTCACCGGGTCTTACCAGCTTGCATCTGGCTGCTTCAAGGCCATCGCCACAGTGTGCGGTAACAGGTCGGGAATCACACCCTGGTTCTAATCTGAACTCCTGATGTTTTTACCATCAGGGAACAGATGTAGATATAAAGCTTACTTTATTTACCACGATGCCCGCTTGCTTGTTAATACTCATTGGTTGAGTTCTTACAGTAACCAATAGCTCTTTCTATTTATTATGCCAGGAATTATCCATGTGACCTTGTGACTTTGCTCAACCTCGTGCTGTTCAAAGCCTCAGACACCAGCAGGGAAATATATGAAATCTCCATGCAGCTGATGCAGGTATGCTCACTTTCATGGCACATATTAAACAAAGTCATAAAGCCAAAACCTGGCAAAGATTTAAAAATAAATGTTTCCTGCAGGTGCTGGAATCTAAGCTGTGTGCATACTCCAAGCGGATGGTGGAGCAGAAGCCTGGTAATATTTTGTATGGGACGCACGGCCCCCTCCCTCCTCTGTACAGTGTCAGCCTTGCGCAGCTCTCCATCCAGCTTGCCAGCATGTACCCAGAGCTCACGCTGCCTCTTTTCTCAGGTAAATTCTTCTCATCTGTTCTTCTGTGGAATTCTTCCAAATGGTACAAATGCAACAAAAAAGAACAGTTAGATATAAACTAACTCATATATCTATATGCATTTTTAGAAAAAGGTATCTCCTTAAACTTTAATGTGGAAGAGAAGTTAATAAGGAAGCAGCATAAGTTAAAGAAAAAAAATGAATAAGTGAATTCTCCTGGTATTTGCAGAGGTGAGCCAACGTTTCCCAACCACCCATCCTAATGGCAGACAGATCATGCTATCCTACCTGCTACCCTGGCTTAGTAACATTGAGCTAGTGGACACAGGTCTCTTACCTCCTGCTTCAAGTCCCTGCACACCAGAGGAAGAACCTCGAGGTCAGGCTCGGGGCCTGAGTGCATCCCCCAGCCTGAGAGGCAGCGGCTGGGGCTCCTTGCAGGCGACATCATTGGTGCTCAACAACCTCATGTTCATGACTGCTAAGGTGGGAAGCCGAGTTAGTTCTTACTTGTGAAAACTCCCAAACGCACCTCTAGCTTTCTAATTAGATTTTTTTCTCTTTACAGTATGGAGATGAGGTTCCTGGACCAGAGATTGAGAATGCCTGGAACGCTCTAGTGTCGAACGAGAGGTGGAGCAACAACTTGCGAGTCACCCTGCAGTTCCTCATCAGCCTGTGTGGTGTTAGCAGTGACACCACATTACTGCCTTATGTAAGAGCATTTTTTAGTTAAATGCAGTAATCCTCACAAAGATATCATAACAAATATGCAGAAGTAATGCAAATAACCCAGAATTTCTAACTAATGCTTGCTCATCTGTTGTAGATTAAGAAGGTGGTGATTTACATGTGTCGCAATAACACCATCCAGACTATGGAGGAGCTCCTGTTTGAGCTGCAGCAGACCGACCCTGTCAACCCTGTGGTTTTGCACTGTGATAATCCTCCATTTTATCGCTTTGCTGCCAGCAACAAAGCCTCCACATCCCAGACAGGTGAGGGGATGTGTTCCTGTCACAGTCTGTGGAGTCAAATTAGATTTTCATCTCAACACTTACCCCTGGTTTGAACTTGACAGCTTTTTTCATGTGACAGATGGATGACTCTGCTGTGTTTCTGTTAAATGTGTAGGCACCACCTCCAGTAGTAACACCGTAGTGGCTGGTCAGGAAAACCTGCCAGAGACAGATGAGACCAAGATGGTCAGAGAGAGTGAAGAACGGTAAGTCATTTTTTATACCTTATATACTTATAGCTGCAGCATGGGTTGTCATGGTGATACAGTGTTTTATTTGGGTGAGACAGTCTCTCAAGAGGCTGTCATAAAGATAGCTAAAAAATGTCAGCATCGTATCAGTTACTGTATGTAGCGATGATAATACCATGAGGATATTGTCAATCAAATCTGGAAATGCTGAGTTTGACTTTAAATGTGGTGGATTTTTCACAGCCGGGCGAGGGCTCACAACAGACTGGAGTCTCGTTACAGCAACAGCTCCGGAGGCTCCTATGAGGATGAAAAAAGTAAGCCCTGACTTGGTTCTCATGAGGAATAAAGTACAATCTTTGACACACACAGAGCCCAGGGGTTTTCACAGCTTACAGCTGTTATTTGGAGAGACTCTGAGGATGTGGACTTTTCAGTGATAAATCTTCACCATTTTAACTTTAGACTTTAATGGTAATTGTTACTGACAGTTCTTATGCTATAACTTCTCATCCCACATATTTTTTTTTCTGGCCAGATACAGAGACTAAAAGCAAATGTTTTCAATGTGTTGTCATGCACCTTGTAATAGCAGCCATTGACATTCTTGTCAAAGTAGGTTAGATGATTCCTATAATTTAAACAGCTAGCTAAGGCCCCAGTCACACAGGCCAATTCATCAACCATCTACTACACAGCTACAGACCGAACACTGACTCCAAACGCCATCTTTCAAGCTTACTCTTTGTTTCATTCATGCAAAAAACAAAGTGTAAAAATGACAACCTCGTATGCGTTACAGTTGGTAGTATTTTTCAAACACAATAAAATGAAGTCGCAACAAAATTGAATCACAACTACAGTATTAAGGAAAGGTAAAGGTCCCTACAATAAAACAAATACCACTTTTTATTGAGTTTTCCAGTTATGGTGGACAAGGCAAAAAGTTAAGCTTTCAATTGATTTAAAACTCCAGGTCTGTGGTAACTAATAAGCTGGAGTGGAAGATTGCTGCCACTCCCCCTCCTCGGCCTGTGCTTTGAGGATTCTCAAAGGATCAGTCCTTATGCTTTTTAAGTGAAATGGTTAATTGTGCACTACTTTTAATTCAGAATTATTGCTTTGGTGGTATATATGTTTCAGATTTTACTAACCAAATCTTTCTGTGCTCATAGATGACCCGCTTCCACCTTACGCTGGATGGCTGCTGAGTATTCTCGAGACCAACCGTCCTCAGCCGTTACCCATGCCTGTTAATGGAGGCTGCTGGGCACCTCTGGTTGACTACCTTCCAGAAACTATCACACCTAGAGGACCACTGCACAGGTGCACACGAACAAACACAGATGACCTTTAGTAAACTTAGCTAGAAGAGTGATGTTACAATCAGCAGGGCCAGACAGGGTTTCAGAGACATGTTACGCCTACTTTCAGATTTTTGGATAAACTCAAGCACAGAATGAAGCCAAGCCAGCTTGCTCAGGGTCTACTAGGAAAATAGTTCATATTAAAAGAGCTTTCCCACTTAATCTTCTCTGCCTGTCCTGACACTTCAGAGATCAATACTCTAAATAAATAAAATGAAGACTGTTGTAGAGAGCTTTGAAATCTATGATCCATGTACAGTTCATGCACTAGCACAGATTACAGGAAACATCAAACATCAAATGTTTCCATCAAACATGCCAAGATTTTATCGTACTCACCTAAAATTTGTGTGTTCCTCAGGTGTAACATTGCAGTGATCTTTATGACCGAGATGGTAGTGGACCACAGTGTGAGAGAAGACTGGGCTTTACACCTGCCCCTACTACTACATGCCCTCTTCTTAGGTAAGCATAACTCAACTCATGTCACGCTTGAATCGGTTAAACCCTGTATGGATTAATTTTGGGGAAAATGGGGTAAGAAGAAAAATAAGCCAAAATAACCTGCATAGAATGTACTACATGCATTTTGGAGAATGTGGAAATGCTTGATGGGTTATATAAAAAATTCCTCAGTCTCACGCTGATAAAGCAAATGAAACACGTGGTAGCTCGAAGAGAACTTGAACCAAAACAAGATAAAATCAAAAAGCGCGGGTGTCAGGGTGTTTGCCACCGAAACAAACACACAAAAATAGCCTTGAGATGTTGAAGGTATTTTCTGTGACGTCCACTGAGCTCATAGCGTGACGATGTGTTTTATCGCCATCACACAGAGACGTGGATGTGGACAGGCCGTTCTCAAGTATCACAATGAAACACTTTCAATCTAGCATGTAGACACATACCTACCCCCACCCAGATGCCAGCTGTATTATTATGTGCTCAGCATATTCTACATACTAACTTTCAAGTTCAGCATCATCTGGTCTTTTTGCATGAAGTTATCCAGGAATCCATGTTTGATTTTTTTTAGGGTTTTTAAAAAATTTTTTTTAGCTTTTTTCATTCACTGTTGCACAAATTGAGGCACAACAAGCCTTTGTAATACTACAAAAGCTGTTGTTGTCTTACTCGGTGTGTACTTCATTTTCTAGGTCTGGACCACTACAGGTCAGAGGTCTATGAACACAGCAAACGTCTCCTTCTTCACCTCCTCATTGCGCTCTCCTGCAACAACAACTTTCAGGTCAGATTTCCATTTTAATGTTTGTTATTATTCGGCCAGTTTATTACATGAAGTAGGACTGAAACTTACTTTACCGAGTTCTGCAAAGCTTTACATATTCACTGAGCAACACTTCTTTTTGGGGGTCCAGGTAATAGCCTCAGTACTGATGCTAACGAGAGAGATCAGCGACAACAAGACCCTCACAATCAAGTCTAGCTACCACACAGAGTACCAGCAGTCACGTAAGTAGAAAATATTGAGTGTGTATACAAGCATTTAACAGTCCTCTGACATTTACTAGAAAGATATGACCTGATGGACCACTTTTCATTGGAAAACTAAGAAACTAAACAGTGTAGTACACAAAAATCAGATTAAAGACTCCAGAAATTATATTACTGTAGCAGTACACTTCTCTATAGCATGTCATAATATTCCTATAGATGCACCAGACTTTTTGCGGGAGTGGCAGGCATCTCCCGTGGTGGACTCTGGTCTCAGCTCCACCTCCAACTCATCCTCTGCTAGCCTGGGTGGTGGCAGCACAGCCGGCAGTGTTGGAAATCTGCCCCTTGTAACACCCGATGACCTGGAGGATCTTGAAGATGCGCCCAATGAGACGGATGAGAAGACGAACAAACTCATTGAGTTTCTCTCCACCAGGTAAACACAACTCTGGTCATCTTTTGTGCTGTTCTCGAGGTGGACACTGCGTGTGGGTGTGACGTGCGCTTAAATTTCACTGTAGTCCACACTGTGTGAGCTGCTCGTGTAACGTTTATGTGGTGCTACTGGTGGTGGGTATACAGTGCTTGGAGTACTGTGTTGTTATTGCACAGATCATTTGGGCCACTGTGGGTGCATGAGGACATCACACCAAAGAACCCCAACTCCAAAAGCACAGAGCAGCTCAGCAACTTCCTGCGCCACGTTGTCTCTGTCTTCAAGGAGTCCAAGTCAGGTGAGAAACCACTGAATAACAGCTACAGCAGACCTCACCCAATCTTCACAAATGGAGCAATAATCGACTCATTTTAGACCTGCACAAGGGGTGAAATATGTCCATCTTCACAGACTTCCACCTGGAGCAGCAGCTTAGTGACGTGGCCTTACAGACGGCTCTGTGCAGCTCCTCGCGTCACTATGCCGGCAGATCTTTCCAGATCTTTAGAGCTCTCAAACAGCCGATCAACAACCATGCTGTCTCTGATCTGGTCTCACGCCTCGTTGAGGTGGTGGGAGAACATGGAGACGAGGTGCAGGTGAGAGAAGAGACATATAATAGAGATGTAGTGCTTTCAACCTGATGCATTTGGTGAAGATTCACATTATTGCTGATGTTCATACCTGTACCTGTTTCAGGGCTATGTGATGGAGGTGCTGTTAACTCTGGAGTCAGTAGTGGTGAATCTAGCAGAGTGTCTGAAAAACAGTGACCTTATGGCAGCTCTTACCAGGTTAGTCTGCTTTGAATGTTAAATCTTTGGAAGTAATAATAATTTGAAGATTACAACATATGTACAGATTTAAACAGCCTCCTTCTGGTGTTTCAGAGCTACTTGATACTCCAACAGATTCAACATTTTGCTTTCATTGTGTTTGATTTGTAGGACATCCTCTCCAGACTTTGTGACAAGTGACAAACTGATGAACAGAAAGAGCACAGGTCAGCTGAACTTCCCTGGCCCAGGATTTGTCGGCCTGTCATCGCAGCGCCACCAGCGCTCCTATTCTGTCCCCAAGAAGTTCGGCGAGTGTTGCAACCAGTCGAGTGATCCCCCTCGCAGTGCAACTCTGGATCGCATACAGGCAAGAAAGGAAAATTGCTGTGTAATCTGACACCTTAATGCTAAATCCTTAATGCTAATTTTGTACTCGCTTTCGGTCTGCAGGCTTGCAACAGTCACGGCCTTGCACGAACAGGAAGAAGTTCAGGCTCCTGCACATCATCGACAAATCGCATTGATCCCAGCGTTCTGTCGGATCCCGCGCACGTGTCTCATCCTTCGTCGATACTGGCCACAGTCTTCTGGGTGGCGGTGTCGCTCATGGAGTCAGACTTTGAGTTTGAATACCAGATGTCACTTCGCCTCGTTCACAAGCTGCTGTCAAAGGTAGATGAGATAAAAAAAATTGCTGATTACAGAGGACAATGTATGTATCTGTAAAAACAACAGTTAACTTAAAGCCAAGATTAAGCAGAAGAAAGCAAACATTCCCTGTAACCTGTGTTTTCCCTTAATGCCATGAAGACTACGTCATCCTAAGACGCTCACACTGCTGCTATTTTAAAATGAAAGCAAGCTTTGGAACCTATTAATTCAAGGCCACCACAGACCTAGCAACTGGCTATTGATTCATTCATTGTTTTAGCATCTCAGATATTCAGTTTGCAGGTGGAAGACAATAAGTACCACAAGCAACTTTCAGCTTCACTTAAGCCAAAATCTCTCATTTCCCAGGTGCCCTTAGACAGAGCAGAGAACCGTGAGCGCCTGGAGAAGCTGCAGGCTCAGCTGAGGTGGAGCGGGTTCTCTGGGATTCAACAGCTTTTGTTGAAGGGATTTACCTCCCAGGCTACATCTGACCTGACCTTACAGCTATTCTGCCAGCTCACGCCAGTCTCCCGCGTGCCTGTTGTCGACAGCTCACAGTCTATAGGTAGGTACTGAGGATTTTATATTGTATCGTTTAGTAGTCGTACGGCAACGTGTTTATTTTTATTTATACTGGCTGTATCTGAAGTTCAAACTCTTCTCCCTGTGTAGGCTTTCCTCTGAATGTGCTGTGTCTGCTTCCTCACCTGGTCCAGCACTTTAGCCACCCAAATCAGTTCTGTAAGGAAAGTGCTGAGAGGATTGCACAGGTACTGCAATACTATGGATTCTTCAAGTGGGCTGAGTCTAGGCTTTAGTTTGCTTTTGCTTTACTTCCTTTGACTTTTTTTAGGTTTGTTAGACAAACAGTAAAGATGTATATTTGGAGAAAGATAAAAAGCCAGAGTGGATTGGAAAAACCTGACATTTCAAAACACAGAAGAACAACTAAAAGATCAAAAAAGGCAATATTTCTCACATAACGTGTCTGTCTGCTTTTTTGTTTACTTTCTCAGGTATGTTTGGTGGAAAAGAACACAAAGCTGTCCCATCTGGCACATGTGATGACGCTCTATAAGACACGTTCCTACACGAGGGACCCTTTCTCCTGGGTCAGCGTGGTTTGCCGCTACCTTCACGAGGCTTTCTCTGACATAACGCTCAACATGGTCACCTATATGGCTGAGGTAAGTGCTTCTATATATGAAAATATGTCTTATCTTTCTCTATTTTTAGGATTTTACATTTATTGGATGTTTCTATGGAAGCTGGTGCAAGTATGTTGAGTGAGTGGTTTGTGCTGATTATTTGTTGGAAGCCTGTCCTGTTCACTGTTCAGCCAGTTGTTAAAGGACAATCCAATAATTTACAGTCAAGTTATACAAGTTATACAAGTTGGTTATACACATATTGACTTTGCCCTTAAGCAAGATTGGGTTTATGTCTGCGTGCTTACTGAATGTGACTTTCTCTCTCCCAGCTGCTGGATAAGGGACTTCCCAGTATGCAACAGTCTCTCCTCCAAATCATCTACTGTCTGCTTAGCCACATGGACCTGACTGCTGTGCAGGTCAAACAGTTCAACGCTGATGTCCTGAAGACCATTGAGAAGTTTGTCCAGGTGAGTGTCGGACAGTACTCGGTCTTCATTTTAGAGAAATGCACTGCATGCACTGCTGTTTCTCTTACTCTGTCTTTGACATGTGACTTTATAGACAGTACACTGGAAGGATGCCTTAAACATCTTGAAGCTGGTGGTATCACGCTCTGCCAGCCTTGTTCATCCAGTGTACGGCCACACACAGGGTGATCTTTCCAACCTAGAGGTCAGCAGAGTGTGGGACGGCTCCGCTAAAGCTCTCCCTGGGAAAACTCTGGATTTCACATTTGACATCTCTGAGGTAAGAAAGCTGCTGCTACTGAGCTTCTTTTTGTAAATGCCCATCATTGATTTGCAGTTACAGTACACCCCCATGTTTTGCTAGGTCATAAATAGAAAAGGATTTCCTCAACGCATGCAATATGCAAAGCATCAAAAAATTTGCATGTCTTTCTGTTTGTTATCTTCCCAGACACCGGTGATCGGGCGCCGTTTTGATGAGCTCCAAGGATCAGGGGGTAGAGAGGGGAAAGCCAGAGCCATGGCTGTGACCCGCAGTACTTCCTCCACTTCTTCTGGATCCAATTCCAACACCATTCTGGTGCCTGTCAGCTGGAGGCGACCACAGTTATCTCAGGTAGCATCAATGCCCAAAACTAAGGTTTCACATCAGTGCTGCTTGGTTTTGTAAGACTTGTAAAAGAATATTATATTAAAATGTGTTGATCAAGTCATTCTTCTTTAGCATACTGACCTCAAATAGCCCAAGAAAAACAGATTTAAAACTTTCTGTTTATAACATGCTTAGAAATTATCCCTTGATCATCAAAGCATGAGGCATGTGAAGCGAGAAGAAAATCCATCACTTTACTGATGAGTTTTTCTTCTACATGCAGAAAAGAACCAGAGAGAAGCTGGTGAGCGTTTTGTCTCTATGTGGACAAGAAGTTGGACTTACCAAGAACCCATCTGTAAGCTAATTTCCTTGTTGTACTTGTTCTTTATGTACACAGTCAACAAAATTCAAGCTTGTATTTCTGTTTTTTTTGTTTCTATTTTGTAGAGGGAGTAAAACCTCTAAAGTTTTCTGGGGATGTTTCTGTTGTTAAGATGGCTTCACTAATTGCCTCTGACAAATCTAAAAACCTGTTTCTGTCTTCTTGTCAGGTGATCTTCTCATCCTGTGGTGACTTGGACATGATGGAGGTGCGGGAGAGCGGCGTGTCATCTGAGGACGGTGGTACCAGAGAGGACACATTAGATGACACCGCCAGTGAGCAGCAGTTTAGGGTTTTCAGAGACTTTGACTTCCTGGATGTGGAGCTGGAGGATGGAGAGGTGAGAGTCACAATAATACTGTGTTTCACCTGTGGTCATTTGATTTATGCTGACACAGTGGTCCTTTCTTTCATTTGACCTTTACTGTGTCTTTCAACTTATCCACCTGTCTTTCTTCAACATATTTGAAAAGTATTTCTCTGTCCTCCCACCTCATCTCTTTCTCTCTAACTCTGTCTCTCTCTTTCTTCCCCTCGCTGCCTAGGAGCTCCAGGTAAGTCCCTCACATTGAGTACTTAACATTAGCCTTCATCAGCTCTTTGGTGTTCCTGCCTCTTTTGTTTTGCTCTGGAACGTAAAAACAAAATGATCTTTGTGCTTCATTTTGCTCTCACGGCTTGATTGCAGAACGACATTTATGACAGCACTGCTATTTTTTAAATAGAGATAAATATGTTATAGTTATTATAAAAGATAATTTTACAGGCTGAAAACAACCTTTCCAGCATATAATCATATATTCATGCCATGAATAACAGTCCATCTTGCATCTTGTTCTTGTAACTAAAGCAATTATTTTGTGTTTTGAGAGATTAAAGTAAAAATGTTCCCTTCATCGCAGGGATTTTACTTCTACCGTTCATTGTGTCCATGTCTTCCAACATGTATGTGTGTGTTTGTTGTTGTTGTGTTTTTTTAAATCTAGGGTGAGACTGTCGATAACTTTAACTGGGGTGTGCGCCGGCGATCTCTGGACAGCACAGAGCTGGGCGACCTGCTGGAGGAGAGCCAGCACTCAGGCAGTACCCCCAGTCTGGGTCACGAAGACCCTCACGATTCAGACGAGTCATCAGAGGAAGAGGAGTCTTCAACTAGCCAGAGCCTCTCCCATTCTCAGCTTGTGTGTAGCCTTAGCTGCTGAATCAACACATTAAAAATCCTCTGAAGCCTTAAAAGGCGTATTATTTTTCCTGAGTCAACATTCATGATTTGCCTCCCTGTTCCAGACCAACCCGTCTCCATCAGAGGAAACCAATCACACCGATTCTCTGTCTACTTCATACGACACATCTGCTGACCCCCAGTCCCTCAACGCCACCACCCCGAGCCAGGGAGCTCTCCATGACGATCACATTGGTCTACATGTGAGAAATAATAGACTTGGACGTGGATGTGTTGTTTGCCTAGATACATTTTGAAACATCAAAAATGTAATGCTTTTGTTTTCTCAGGTGAGGGTGTGTGGTGAGGACGAGGACACTCAGGCCCAGGATGATGAACTGTCGCTGAGTGTCAACGAACTCCCCCCCGGCTCCGACTGTGGAGAGAGCTTCACTCTGGATTTGCCGGGGCAACCTCAAAATCAGCTGCCAAATCTGGACCGTGGTCTTAACCCAGACTATTGCCAGCCTCCACTGGATTTTCTAGACCCAAACTGTCTGCCCAGGTAAGTTTGAAAGACAGGATTTAAATATTAATCCCTGCATGCTGAATACACTGCTGGATTGTTGCCAGAGTCTCTGTCAGGGTTTTTCCTACCGTAAAAACTTTTGGTGGCTCACGGAAAGAAGTTTTAGCTCAAGCCAAAGGAAAATCACCAGTTTTGTTGCGTTTGATCAACAATAGAAACTCTGACAATGACCAAAAATGGCAGAAAATGTAGATTTTGTTTAATAGTGCAACAGAAAATGACTCCCAAAACGTAACTACTAAGCCAGGAAAAACCTAATGGGATATTATTCATGGATGTTTTGCCTATTTTGTCCTATTATTAACATTTTTGAGATATTATTAAACCCTGTTAGATACATTTTTCAAATACTTATCGTACTGGGTGCAAACAGCACAGACTCACTTCTTTCTCATCTCTGTTGTTAAAGCTTGCGTGATGATGTTGATGATTTGGAGGACCTTGGGTTTCCTCCTCCCCCCTCTCCATTTTTTTCCGCCATCTTGGCAGCGTTCCAACCCACGGTGTGTGACGATGCCGAGGAGGCATGGCGCTGGCACATCAACCAGCTTGTAACAGACTCAGATGGGTCATGTGCTGTCTACACATTTCAGGTCTTCTCATCACTCTTTAAGGTACATCACATGAAGGATTACCTTTAGGGGGTTTTTTTTGTTTGTTTTTTATGTTTGTATTTCTTGTTTTTTGTACACCCATTTTTTTCAAGCTATCACTCATATTATGTATAATTATATATTATATCTCTTCCATTAGCATGAATTACAGTACAGTGTCTTTTTCCAGAACATCCAGGGAAAATTCTGCACCTTAACAAAAGATGTTGCCACTTATCTTGGCGAGGGATTAAGAGGCATTGGATCAAAGTTTCTCAGGTCCTCACAGATGCTCACCACATGCTCAGATTGTCCTACCATTTACATTGATGCTGACACGGTGAGTACAGTTGGCAGGCTTCTTGCTGATCACAGTATTGTAGCTGCTTCAGTCTATGGGAGTCTAAAAACCCCAAAGACAAATCTAATACTGAGCTCATTTTTACTGCTCCTTTCTTCTTGTTGGTCTGTATAGATCATGTCCTACGGCCTCCTCGAAAAGATGAAGTTCAGTGCACTGGAGCTGCAAGAGTACCTGGATACTTACAACACCAAAGAGGAGGCTGCTGTATTGGTAAGTGCACGTTAACTTATCTCCTCCTTCAAATGTGTGCCAGATAAAATATTTACCAGCTTTTCTTCTGTCCACTCCTCTTTCCAATGAAGTTTTCCGTTTATTGTCTTTCAGTGGCTCAGGAACTGTAAGGACACATTTCCCAGATGTCCTGGTGACAGTGTGGTTACCTGCCAACCTGGAGATTCAGAGGAGAAGGTACAAACAACTTTATTTATTATTTACTGTACCAATGAAAGCACAAATTTTTACTGGCAAATTGATTCAGTCTATGTAGCTTAATCTTTGTGTTGTATTAATGGCTTTCTTTCTCTGTGGATTGAAATGTTTGCCCTCTTTGCACGCTGGCTCTGTCTCTATATCGTTATATCCTCCTGAAATTTCTTTTCCGTGCCGGAGTCGTTAAGTTTAAAGTTGCTGTTTTTTCTCTACAGTGTTGATTAATTCTTGGCAGCCTGGCTGTAAACAGTCAGGATTTTTAACTTGCTGTGCATGTGTTTGATTGATACTTTGTCTTCCTCTCACTTCACTCTTGATGCCCTAACATGCTCTCTCGCTGTCTAGCAAATGGAGTCTCTTGCAGTAAGTTCTCTTCACTTCACTCTAGATTCCTCTTAAACTGCTTAATTAACTTTGCACAACTAAATCAGTCAGTTTTGTTGTCACGTGTTTGTATTCCTTTGCATGTGCTTACAACAATTTGTGATTGTGATTGTTTGTGATCTCTGCTTCTGATAAATCTTAGCTTTTTTTGTCACTTGTGTCTTCCAGCAACTGGAGCTTTGTCAGAGGCTTTACAAGCTTCACTTTCAGCTCCTCCTTCTGTTCCAGTCCTACTGCTCGCTCATTGGTCAAGTTCATGCAATAAGCTCCGTGCCTGAGGTGAGTCAAATCATTCTTCATTAAGTGTGACTTGCAGGCTAACAGAGGAACATGCTGGTTCCCTTATGTCTATGTGAGAGGATTCAGAGTCCAAGTAATTCACAATCAAACACATTAAATACCAAGATCTGCATGACTGTTGTTGTTCTAAATGTATTAGTTAAACATTAAATGTCCATCAAATTTGAGGTTTTCTAGGTCAGTGTGATTGATATCAGCACTTTGGTCAGCCTTGGTTGTTTTTAAATGTGCTCTATAAATAAACTTGACTTGACTTGATATCAACTAGGGCAATTTCCCCTTGTGACTTGGTCTTTCCTTGTATCATCCAGCTGTATGATAAGGAACATTCTAAGAAAAATGTCTATGATATATAGAGC